>NC_046663.1:131627101-131628454 GCF_010883055.1 Belonocnema kinseyi
TCTGTTTTTTCCCCCATATGCTCATTCCTAATTTCTAGACTGGATACCCGCTCTTCCAACTGCTTTATTTCTCTAGATCTCTGTTCGTCAACCTCTCTCTGTTTATTCTCAATGCTCTCTAGCTTACCCCAAACTTTGTCTTTCTCCTCCTTCCAACATTTATCCCATTCTTCCCATTTCTCTCTGACCTTTTTCACTTCCGCCCTTACATCGGTTCCCTGCCTATTCATATCCCTATTCATTTCATCCAATCTCTTTCTTGTTTCCTCTCTAAAGCCTTTAATGAGAGCTTCCAATTTTTCAAACGTTCCCCGCCCCTCTCTCTGATCAACGTCACACATCCCCCCACTTTCAATGCTTTCAGCAACGTCAGCTGTTGCAGCCACCACGGTTTTCTGCTCTGTGCGATCATCCAGTAACTGTTGCCCTCTGGCGCCAGTTTGTGGACTTCGCGTCGTCGGCATCCTACCTTACCCAAAGCTCTGTGACGTTTCTCGCCTTTATTTCCTACCTCTTGCCCCCCTGCCCAAGCAACTATTTTTTCACTCCTAACCTCGAAAACTTCACACGCTCCAAATTTTCACTTCAAACCACTCACTTTCACACTTCACACCTTTGCCTTCACTCACCCTTCTTCCTTTACACTCGATCTCCGCACTTTCTGCCTTTTCTGCATCCACTCACCCTTATTTCCTCCACCAAAGCCAAAAATACACCACTTGACAAAAAGAGTTCTTTCGCGATCGGTACCGGAAACGGAAGCCAAAATCTTCTTTATAATATCTATGGATGCTTTACTTTAATATCTAGGTTTCTGTCCCATAGTTAAATCGCTAAGATATTAACTAGTAATATTTAGATAATCTTATTTAGTATCTATTTTTATCCGTACAGAAGGCATTTTTGTACAAAACTTTATGGGAGTGTTCTGACCCCAAAAGAAAGTTTTCATTGCTATTAGAACTTCGCGCAGAAAACTTTTTTTCTTGATCTTTTGTTTATATTTATATGAATATAGATATTCAGAATATGTTGAATTGTCTGTCACCAAACAAAAAACTAGAATAAATATATTGTCACATTTTGATAGGCAGTAAATTTTAAGTGAACGGTCTCATCAATATTATATAAGTAATAATCTAAGAACAGAAAGGACAATTTTCCTACTACTTGGAATAATAATTTATACAATTTTTTAATACAATTTCAATGGATTTTTGAGACTATTCGTCTAATGAAGTTCTCATACGTATTTTATAATTTCTTCATTATAGTATATTCTAGAACTTTCATAAAAAATATAATTATTATTCCAAGTAGTAGGAAAATTGTCCTTTCTGTTTTTAGATTATT
>NC_046663.1:131628554-131642282 GCF_010883055.1 Belonocnema kinseyi
ACTAAAAGCATATCTTATAAAAACATTTAAATTGTAAGAAATAATTTTGAATAATTAATAAATATATATGAAACAGTATCTGCATGAAACATATAATTATAAAAATTATTTGATAATATATGTGGTAAGGATGTGAAAAGGATGCGTTGGGGAATCGTCGAATAGAAATAGTCCGTCTTTAAAATAATACGAATTTCAGTTCAGTTAAAGAGCAGTGACAAAGAATGTCACATTTTTGTGCATATTAGAACTTTAATGGATGAAAGAAATTAATTTTTTTTAATAATTAATCTTGAACAACAAAATATAACAAGAAACTTTACATTTTTAACAAAATTTGCAAAAATGAACCGTTTTTGGTAAGTTCTGTTTTTCAAAAGTAATATTTGAATATAATTAATGCAACGAAAGAATATAAAAATGACTGTTTTTTGCTTCTTGTCAAAATACCATTTAGACTTCTTGTTTTTCAAATGTTAAAAAAACATTCAGAGTACGGTGTCTGATAATTCCAAAGTGGCGAGACTATTTTATTCATATAGATCAGAAAGCAAATATTGAACAAATCGCAAGTGAATCATAGTCATTCACAGCAAAAATAAAGGGAATTTGAGTTACTAAATTCAGGAAAATATAGTAAAAAACCCTAAATATAAAGAATTTTTAAGATATCTAAGTCATCGACATATAGAAATGGACCGGTAATTCTATGGGAAGAACGGTAATGGGCTCTAGAGAGAGAGAAAACATTTGAGACATAGACCTATCTCTTTCTAGATAAAGCTGATTGGTCGAGGATATTTTCGTTGGGTGAAGTTTGGCGCGGCACAGGACCGTGCTTTGTGTCGCGAGTGCCCCAATAATGTGACGTTTATTGCACTTTTCAGAATTGATTTATTTATAATGTATTGTAAATAAAGAAAAAAAATTGTGGCAGTCTGTGTAGTTTGTAGGCGTTGTCAAGACGTTTATACGGGGATATGTTTTGATATGTAAATAAAGTTATTGAATATAGTGAAATAAAAAATGTTACAACAAAAACAAAACCTCAAAATATGAAGTTTTGTACCTATGCAATACAAATGGTTATTTTTTATTTTATAGATATATTGTTTAAATTTTTGACAGTTTTTACATTATTTTTGAACTCACAAAACGCTTATTATTGTAGCATTTTCAATCCAATTTCAAGAAGAATTTAAGGTTACCAAGTTTTTAAAATTATCTATCTAAAATAGGTTATTTTACATGAATGTTCTTTAAAATTCTATTTATTATAACTAGAAATTTCTAATGTATTGTGTATCTTTTTTTTTAATTAACCCTACAGAATATTCAGGGAATACCCGGAGCCGCCAATTCACTGGACAGAGTCCTGAAATAGATAAAGGCAGGTCTACGTCTCATGTGTTTTTTCTCTCTCTAGAGCCCATTTCAGTTCTCCCCAAAGCGTTACCGGTCCATTTCTATATGTTGATGCTCTAAGTGGACGGTGCCATGGCACTGGAGCAAAATTCTTCCAAATATTTCTGTACTATTTCTTATATAGCAATTTGATGTTTTTGCCGTCAATAAAGGTTTGCCAAAGTCCTGAATCCAAATAAGTAGGTAACTTCCGGATACACAAAATGAAATATAGTAAATTACCATGTTTGTATATAATAACACAAACCATACATCTGCATCAAATAGCAATAATTGCTGTTTAGATAGGAGCAGTCTACTGATTAATATATGAAAACAGGTTTCTATTTTAAACATTCAAACATCCAAGCAATATATTCGAAACATATTCGAAAATTGTAACTTAAAATGAAGAAATTTGTAATTACATTTTCCGAAATTCATCACCATTTTACAAAAATGGAACAACATAATTGCCCCACTTTTATAATACAATATTATCTCAGAAAGTAGTAAAACTGATCACATCGACGAAAATTGTGCGCATCTTCTTTCCCTTGGAAAGCTTATTTAAAGAACATAAAAAAATTGAACATGTAATGACTAATTGGACTAATAAATTAATTTACTATTATTGAATATACTGTTTAATAATTATTTTCAATTATTTAAAAATAATACTTATAATTACATGTTTTTGATTATTTCGCAAAGAATAATAATATAAATAATATAATTAATTATATTGTTTTTTGTATAATTATACAAATATATAAAGAACATCAATATAAAACACCTGTTTAAAAAAAGTGTTTATGCACTGGAAACATTTTACGATTTTTTTACATTTTTAGTTTGAAATCTTTAACAAAAATCTGCATTAGAAAAAATCTTTTAGTGTTTTAAATTCTTTGTCAATCTCTTTAAATCTGTTACTGGAATTTACACGATTTTTTTATTCTTTCAATCTTACCAAATTAAAACATTTTGCTTTAAAATATTCTACTTATTTTCTAAATTTACGAAATTTATTCCATTCTCGAAAATAAAAAATCTAAAAAAATGGTCCTAGAAACCTAAAGAATTGATTTCATTTTCTTGAAATCTTACACAATCGCAAAGATCCAAATTTATTTATTTAAAATTTAAGGTAAAAATAATTTGATTATTTCAATTAAAATAATCATTAAAGGCTTTTTATCTTTTGCAGTATTTGAATAATTATTATCTAATTCATTTTCTTTACAATATTAAACTACATAAAGATTTAATTTAATTTACTTATTTAAAGAAACTTAAAAACAGAAATTCAACTTTTAATAATTAGTTTGTGTATAATTAATTTACTTTTATTTAATATACTGTTTAATAGTAATAATTTTATTATTTCAATATAATACTTACAGTCACATCTTTTGGATAATAATAATAATGATAATAATGATAATAATAATAATAATAATAATAATGATAATAATGATAATAATAATAATAATAATAATGATAATAATGATGATAATAATAATAATAATAATAATAATAATAAGCTTTAAGAAAGCATCCAGAGGTGACTGTTGTAACCTTCAATACTCGCGGCCGCTCGTAATTGTATACCTACAACACCATCGCAGGAATTTTCAAGCATCGTATAAAATTAACTTATAACATTCTGATATCATCAGTCACTTGACTTAGTCCGTCGCTATAATGTATAACCGGGTTCACGGTAGTAAAAGTTTAATAAAATAATAATAATACTATAATAATACTATCTCTACCGAATCTATCTAACGAATCGCCCTACCGAAGTTGTTCTCCCTACCGAAGGTGTTCATGCGTTAGTGTCGCGGTAAGGCTTGAGCTTTCCTCGCATGACTTTGACGGCTATGTTAGCGGTAGCACTGCTAATGACAGGATTTCCCATGCCAGAAAGGCTGATAACGAAAAGGAGAGGAACTACAGAGAACACTAAAACCCAAATAATAATTAAGAGTATATTAAAGATATTGAATAGCTCTTCGCTTCCCGAGGATCGCCGGGGCGCCCCTCGAGCCACAGCTGAGGGCCACAGCATGCGGGACGGTGGCGATGGTGAGCTGCGAGATAGTCAGGAAGATCTCACTTACCAAACAGCTGGCCAGCAAGAACATCTGCGCCAAACGGTAAACTGTTGAATATCAACTGTGCCTGCTGAGGATACTTTGGCTAGCGTTAGCTATTTGCAGCCAACCACCTAGACATAAATACCGTGGGAGAGCATCAATTGGGAGATCACAATGAAAGATGAATTGGTTGGGTCTTTATTACGGAAGTGCGAAGTTTGAAACGAAAATGAAAAAAGGATACAATTTAAGAACCAAATTTTCTGCAAAGTATCTTAATGTACAGAAAGTCCCACTAAGAGATCTTATCGTTAAGGTGAAGCACATAAGGAATAATGTACACATCACAGAAGACCAAGCAATGGAGATTATACAATAGGTTTATTTGGCTTGGAAAAACGACGGCAATGAACATCAGTCAGAGGTAGCTACGTCATACATTCGAGAAGGGGCAATTGATGTTCTTCAACCTTTTGGTGATGAAACACCACTAAATTATCCAGAGGTGGATGGCCTTATACAACCACAGGCAGAAGCAGAGGTTCAGCAACCAAAAAAGCAACGAAAATGGACATACCATATGAACGGAGATGTTATGCGCCTTTATTTTTTGACAGATAAATGTGGGCAAAGTGTGAGGAGAGAACATCATTGACTCTTCTTACTTAAATTCTTAGAGGTAGCCACAAAAATTATTGAGCAGAATCTGGCATATTAAAAACGCTTAATATCTGTAAACAGATTACTTTCAGCTGTTGCAGTAGCTGCTATCAAAATGGAAGTGAAATAGTAGCTTCGTATTTATGAACTCCCCTTGGAAGATGTGGACAACGAAGACTTGATTGAAGCTGAAGGCATAGGTGCTAGGGATAATAAACATCATTTACTAGGTCCATTAGAACCATATACGGATATTAATAACGATGATGTGGATAGCGGAATCCCAGAAAAACTACAGCACCTTGAAAGGAACTTTGGTCATGCTTTACTAGAGTTCAGATATGTAGAACCAACACTAAGGCATTCTCTGCCCAAAATAAATATCACAAATAATCTGCATACGCTAATAGAACACCTCAACAGCTAAGTTTTACCTACGTGTTTGAACGTAACACAAACTGTGTTAGAGATACAAAATCTTGTATACTGTGCAGCTGTAGCAAACGTAAGAACGTTGGGCTGCAAAACTAGGCCTGCAAATGCAGTTTTTATTCCAGCAAGGGATCATCGACACATTAACTATCAAGGAAGAGATACAGGACTCTTAATCCAAACTTGGACTTATTAAGGCGAAAATATCGTTGTTGATATCGAATTTTACTTATCACCACTTAAAAAGGACAGGGTCAATTTATTTCAATCTTATCCAGGAAAAAGTAGGAGGAGCACTCCATTAGTCGGATATGTATTGTATTCTGGTACCTGGCGCAACACAGTGGTGTGAAATCGGAAAACGAGGTTTAAAATGACATTTAGACCGCAATTATGCATAGATTTTAGTTTTTTTAAACTAAAGTGATACTTAGACATTCAAATTTAATATTAAAGGTTATTTTTTATCATATAAACAAATTATATAAACAAATGCACATTCTGGCCGTTTTTAGACGTAAACGAACCGCATTTTCTTCCAAACTTGTTGTAATTATGTTGCCAGTGATGTTTTCCAAAAAAATGTTTGCCAGATATCAATATTTGTTTATCTTATTAACAAATTATATAAACAAATGCACATTTTGAGCGTTTTGAGTAAAAAGAAATCGATTCTTTCTGGCCCTGCTGAAATTATATTGTCAATGATGTATTCTGAGAAAATGTTTGCCATCCATCAATATTTGTTAAGTTTATGCACAAATTATATAAAAAATGCACATTTTCAGCATTTTCAAGCAATATGAAATCGTTTTTTCTCAGACTTTGCTGAAATTATCTTTCCAATGATGTCTTCTGAAAAAAATCGCAAACTAGCAATATTTATTTTATAAACAAACTGTATAAATAAATGCAAATGTTGGGCAATTTAAGCGAAAATAAAACGTTTTTTCTTCTGACCTTGCTCAAATTATATCGCTAATAATGTTCTGTAAAACTTTTTGCCACCCATCAATATTTGTTAATTTTATAAACAAGTTATACAAAAAATTAACATTTCGACGTTTTCAAGCAAAAATAAATCGTTGTTTCTGGTTTTCTTTTTTAAATTATATTGGCAATGATGTTTTCAGAAAACATTTTGCTATTATTTATTATATGACCTTAGAAGGGAGTTGCTACGATTGCACCCGGAATATTCTGTTAAATTAATCTTTCTTATCATCGGCGCTCTTAGAGGTTCCAAGCTTTCATTGGTAAATAGCCTGAAAAGCGTCCCTGCGTGCAAACTATATGCTAACAAACTTGCACACACAGGAATGCTTTTCAGGCTATTAACCAATGAAATCTTGGCACCTCGAAGAGCGCCGATGATAAGGACGATTAGTTTAACAGAATATTCCGGGTACATCATTCCTTGACTTCTGGATCACTTTCCATGACTATGATGTTTTTGTCAGCATGTGCGGCACTCCTCATTCTCGACAATTGACTCGATTTCCCTAGGAGCATTTAGAGGAGAATGTCGGGAATGTCTAGGCTCAAAATATGGCGACAGTATGTTAAGGCGGAAATGGCACCGTCTTGACATGCCAAAATGAAACTCTCCGTGCCCGGCTTTAATCCGGGTGATTTAAGGAAAGCAAAAGTTAGCTCACACGACACGCAGTGGGAGGAAATGTACTTTTTTGTTCAAAAATGTCCAGAGCCTTCAATTTTGATCCGATTTTTAATTTGTTTTCTAAATTAAAGTTCATTAAATTATGAAGATCTCAACACCCTGAACTTTTATACCTTCTACTTATGTAGGAATGATATATAATAACAAAAATAATTTAAAAATTCATCATAACCATTGTTATAAACAATTCTTATAGCAAAATATTAAATTTTCAGATTTTTTCAAATTATAATTTCCTTCAATCGCCAGAACAACTTCAGGTATTTCTTAAAATAATAAATACTTAATAATAGTTGATAAAATAATAAAATTTAAATTTGTATAGACAAATTAGATTAACAAATGTTTTAAGCTGATAGATGAATATCTGCTAGTCACAAAAATATTAGAAAAGTTAACAATAACAATTTTTATAAATAATTCTAGTGATGACCAGAAGTATAAGAAAAATTGTGTTTGGAAGATAAAAAATCACGATTTACTGGGAAATTTAGTCCTGAATTTTTCAAAAATCTAAGATCGGTGCATAATTGCTTTCTAAATGTCATTTTGAACCTATTTTTCCAATTTCACACCACTGTGCACAATTCAGGAAGCGAAGGACGAGGGCCACCTGGCTAGCAGGTAAAACTTTGATCTCTGACGCAATTCGTGTGCACCGTTGCCTGTCTGCAAGCTTTTTGCCCCGCGCGCAACTGTGCGCAACTTGGTTTTTTTTTCTCGATATTTGTCGATCAGACCTCTGCGTCTCCAGCAGTGGCAATAATATACTATATATAATTTTGATATCTATCAAGCATTTCTACATTCCATCAATTGAAATCACACAGAAAAATTGTAAATGCTCTGTTATTTATAAATTTACAGACTTGTGTCAATACAATGATCTACTTATCTTTAACAACATATTTTATAGGTTAAATAATTTCCAGTGTAATATGCTGCAATTTTACATGTCGACTGTCAACGTACCGAGGTCACGGTTTTATCACAATGTTTATTTGAGTTGGATTATAGCACAGTGTTCATTAGAATTGAGGTCTCGTTAATTTACTTCTTTGTTCACAATCAAGTTCTGAAAGTCCGACAGGTTTAATTACGGTCGAATGTGATTCTAAACATACAGTTTTGTATAGTGTCGTACACGCACCTAAAATATTAAGGAGGGGGTCGGAGATCACGAGCGATTGCGGCTTTATTCAGTCCGGAATGGATCGTCGATCCGACGTCCGCACCGTCGTACCATCATCGAGTCGAAATCATCGTCGAATTTTAAGTCGATTTCGACCACAAATATTATGCCCTGAAAATACTTTATTTATAATAATTTGAGTAAATCGTGAAAAACACTTTCCAAATTTGTAAGATATGAAAATCGTTTCCGAAACGACGTCTTCTCAACTTATAAAATACTTTAGAGTCAAAAAGATGTAAAGTTCATTTTGACATGCATAATAATGATGAGCAATATTTCAATAATTTTGATTTGGATTGCATTCTGTATTATCTATTGGAAATCCATTTGTTTCTTAATGAAAATTCCACGATGTCTGTTACTTCATTTGAAGGATGAATTCCATGTTAAAACACACGTGGTGACAGCATTTCATAGTTCATTCACGAATGATGTTGATAGTTCTATTATGTAAAATGAATTAATATCTAAATTTAAAAGTCATTTGACTTGGTGAGGTCGCATTCTATTCATATTCTAAACAAAATTAAAAAACCAAAAACTTTTCTCGACATAAATTGTTTGTATTCAGCGTCCGGTACATATAACTTGTTGATCATTCTTTGAGCATGGCTATCAGTCTGTAGCACAAAATCCTACTGCCTTGACAGATACTATGACGATGACAATTGACCCGTAAGGGGATGTGTAGAATTATTCGTTCTCAGATTTGTTGAGGTAACGAAGCCAGCGAAGGCACGCTGACTTGCTGTTGGGTTTGACAGTGTGTCAAGGAGAGTTTTCGGTGTTTAAATTAATTTTTTAAAGACTATGAATCGAATGCGACCTCGCCGAGTCATATGACCTTTAAATTTGTACTCAGTGACCCTGAAAACATATAACCGCTTTGCTTTCTGGATGTTTCCATGAATGTTCCAACTTTCATAATTTTTTTCAGGTTGGAAATGAAATGCGACTGGACCGAGTCAAACCAACCCTGAATTCAGATTCAGCGACCTCAAAAACGTATATAAATTTTTATCTCGTCTGGTGGACAAGACCTTTTTTCGTGTACCTGTGTAATTAGTGAACATGAATATAAATTTGTTCGAATTGCTGCAATATTGGCAAGTTCATTCTTTCCTAATTCAAAGTGCCCGCTTAACTGCACTGCGCATTCCGACTGCGCAATGCGCATAAAAGTGACAGTCTGTAACGCAGCAACGTCCGCGAACCTCCGTTTCGCCGCGTGTATTGTCGCCTACTAGTTTGCTTTTACATTTTTAGCAAAAAAAAAGTGGTGATATGATGTCTGGCGACCCAGATATCAACACTTTTTGCAATGACCATGTTTACGCGTGCAATCATGGCATCGACATATAGAAATAGACCGATAACGCTTTGGGGAGAACTGGAATGGGCTCTATAGAGAGAGAAAACATATGAGACGTAGACCTGTCTTTATCTATTTCAGGACTCTGTCAAGTGAACTGGTGGCCCCCGGTATTGTCTAAATATTCTCTACGGTTAATTAAGAAAAAAAGATAAACAATACATTAGAAATTTGTAGTTATAATAAATTGAATTTTAAAAAACAATCATGTAAAATAATCTGTTTCATATAGATTATTTTCAAAACTTGGTAACCCTAAATTCTTCTTGAAATTGGATTGAAAATGCTACAATAATAATCGTTTTGTGAGTTCAAAAATAATGTAAATACTGTCAAAAATTTAAACAATATATCTATAAAATAAAAGATAACCATTTGTATTGCATAGGTACAAAGCTTCATATTTTGAGGTTTTGTTTTTGTTGTAATATTTTTTATTTTACTATATTCAATAACTTTACTTACGCATAAAAACATAGCCGCATATAAACGTCTTGACAACGCCCACAAACTACACAGAAAGCCACCATTTTTATATTTATTTACAAAAAATTATGATTAAATAAATTATAAATAAATCAATTCTGAAAAGTGCGATAAACGTCACATTATTGGGGCACTCGCGACATAAAGTACGGTCCTGTGCTGCGCCAAACTTCACCCAACGAAAATATTCTCGAACAATCAGTTCTATCTAGAAAGAGATAGGTCTACGTCTCATATTTCTCTCTCTCTCTCTCTCTCTCTCTCTCTCTAGAGCCCATTACTGTTCTGCCCACAGCCATTACCCGTCCATTCCTATATGTCGATGAATCATGGTCATTGCATACACTGAAATAAATTTTTGTAATTTCACCTCTTTCAGAGAAGAACGTAATATTTACAATTGCCAAAGAAGCGTGTTCACGGAAAAAATGAAAAACTATCTTCAGTTTATAATTTCATACTCAGGTTATGCGACATTACAGTTAATTTTAGAAAATTACCAATGAGTTGTATATTTGTAGGTTATGGTATTCTTACGAAACATTACAGTAAAATTCACAGAAATAATTATATTTGTACAACAAATTGCAGTTACAGTATACTGCACGTAATCGACGTCAGTGCGACAGTTATTTCGACATCGATTCGACAATTAAATCGACCTCTATACGACTTCGGTTTCGGTGATAAATAATCGTCGATTCGACGAAAATTTCGACCTGCTGGTTTACCAAACTGTCGAATAAATTCTAACATGCCCGTACAGAAATCACCAAGTTTCTTCCCGCTTCCAAACTTGAGCCAGGTTGGGGGCCCCTAGTCTGGGCCTAGCTTGAATTTCCCACCGGCTCGAGCTTGGGCCTAGCTAGTGTAAATGCACTTAAAATTGACGACAGATGGCGTAGTGCTATTCTCTTTTTTTAACTAATTACCTGCAAGTTTATAAATAATATTTTCGCATTAGGATTGAAAGTAACTTCTAACCTCAAATTAAGAAAACGTGTTCGTTGAATAATAAAGTATAATACGTTAATTTATGTACTGATGTTGTCAACTTTAAATTATATGATAAATATCACGGACGTAAATTAATAAATTATTGTATATCGATTTTGATTATGCAGATGATGAAGATTCATAACCCAGCGAGATAATAAATGAAATACTATAATTTGGAAATTCGAGTCAGATTTCATTTACTGACTTGAAACAATAAAATCGAATTCAAGGACACTGTGAATCAAAGATTGAATATGACAGAGTGAAGTATTGAACACGTGTATTAAAATGCGGTGTTATATGTATAACAGCTGAAAATCTTGTTTTTTTTTCTTAGAACCAACATTTTTTTAATTTGTAGTTTAATTAACCCATTTAAAGGGGCAAGGATGTTAAGTTAACAGAATAATGGATATGTAGTTGATTCAGCTCTTCCAACTTAGTAAACGTAAACTAAAACGGGAACCTGGGTTAACAAAGATTATGATAGAGCGCACCACAATCAGATACGCAGATTTTGCTTCTAGTTGTAAATAGAGGATGATGATGATAAGGAAAAGGAGAAGGAGGATGATGAAACAACACCAAAAATGAAAGGCACTAAGCTCGATAAATCCAGTTCAATAGATAATGATTTCTGACTAGTAGAATCGTAAACATACTTTTGACTCAGATATGTCAACTTAGTAAACGAAAACTTATTTTTATTAACAAGAGGTCTTTGGTTAACAGAGATTATCATAAAGTTCACAACAATCAGATATGCTGCGTTTTTTAAAATATATGTAGAAGAATATAGTGGGTCGAAAAGGAAGGGCAGGATATGATAAAGATTTAGTTAAGGTAAGCAGGTTCTGAAAATATTAGATAGATTGATAACTTACACAAAATCTTCTGTTTTATAAACTGATTGTCTAAACTACAATGAATTCAGGTGAGGGGAATCAATAAACACACATATATTTTTTTAAATTAAATTTATTTAACTTATTTCATTACAATGAACGTTTAAATTATATATCGAATATTAAAACGTATTGCTTACTTTGTATAGTGCTGGTTCCATTTCATCAATATTAAAAATAAATATTAATGACAGAGAATCTAGAATAAATAGTTTCAAAGTGTTAATTAAATTACATTTAACTAGTTGCTAAACTAAAAAAATTATTCAATAATACCAACCTCTCGCATTTCATTAACAAATAAAGTAATTTCAGGTAAATTATGTACGTTTCTAGCTCCTTGATCTTTTAAAAGAAAGCGTAATCGATCCATAAACTTATTGGGATCTTCCCAATAATCTGACATTTTAGCTACTGTTTTTGCTTTAATTTTATATTCTGAGGAAAGTTCACTTTCAGCATCATCTTCCTCCTCATTAGCATCATCTTGCTTCTTATCAGCATCATTATCCTCTTCATCATCGTCATTTTCATACTCCTTCACATCCCATTCACCAGCATCATATTTAATTACGGATGAAGAACTGTCATACTGGCCAAATTCTTCTTCTTCTGGCTCTACTTTTAGCTTCTGCACAAGCGGTTCCACTTCATGTTTAGACTACTAAGTAATTAATACTAGATTACTTAGTGGAGAGAATTGTGGTTTCCAAGCTTTCTGAATAGCTTGTTTGTCCTCAAGTATAAAAATCATATGCTTTCGAGGAATTGCTTTCCTTTCCTTATTAATCAGCATGTTAGATTCTTGCATTGGCTTTACACTTCGAGTTACATTTGAAATTTGGTGAATGTCTCTCTCATCCTGCTTGTGATTCTTGGCTTAGCAAGAGTATTTCTCATGCCTTTTTGAATTATAAAGTCTTGAATAATTCTGCAACAATTTGAACATGTGGATGTCATCTTGTCACAGGCAGAGTAAAAATGGCAGTTCATTCATAGAATCTGAGTGTATATCTTCCTCTTTCACCTCCTCCTCCACCTATTCCTACGTCTTCTTTACCATACTTCCTCTTCCTCCCCCTCCTCCTCCTCATGTCCATCCTCCTTTTCCAACTTCTCGTTCTTCACCTTTTCCAACTCCTCTTCCAAACAGTTAAAAAAACAGTTGCACTTGTAACGATCAGCGTATCTAATTGTTATGTTCATGCGCGTCACTAATTAGATGACGAGGCATTTGGCTACTTTTTTTTTGAAAAGGAGAATTGAAAAATGCATCATGCACTAACCACATTCAAACTTTAGGGACGTTATGTCCTTAAGGAACGAAGGTGAGTGTGGGACTCTAACCCACTAAACGAACTCCTTTGTATTGCGCCTCAAGAGTCGGGAGGCGTCACCATTAGTAAATGGATCTTACTGAAGTTCCATTTCTTACATCTTTGAACAACCGTTCATTGGTGTGGTCCTTGTTCGAGTTGTAGCTCTTAACCAACTCCTTCCCTTGGCAATCTTCGATTAGATGTTGTAATCGAGGTGACTGCGTTAAGCATTCTGAATGCCGATAATCCACCAGTAATGACTCTAGATGAAACTGTCTTTAGATCTTTCCGGGAGAAACCTCTTCCTTTCAGATCTTCAGCCGAATCATTTGACCAGATGCTCTTCCAATTGATGGTGGCTGTTGTAAAGATGATCTCTGCATCTCTTTGGCCTGGCTGTTCACGTATATAAGTAGCTATGTCCTGATTTTGACTATAGTAGTGCACCTTGATCCAGTGAGCACTCCTAAGATTGAATTGCTCACCAACCACCTGTGCGTCAACTACTACTCTAGAAAGTTTACCGTCGTATTAATTAATTTTTGGAGACCACCTGATGTTTGTGCGTATAAGTGGACATCATCGACAAATGCAGAAGAATTTATCGTTCTGCCACCAATTTTTACCCCTATTTCATTGGGTAATTTCTCCAATAAGCGATGCGTTAGCATGTTAAAGATGGGCGATGATAGTGGATCACCTTGTCGTACGCCTCGCTTAGGATTGATTTTACTTAAGACCCAACCTTGTCCTTGCACGACGGTGGATCCATATTGGTAAATATGTAATTCAGAATCTCTAGTGGAATTCCAAATGATTTTAAGGCCGCTATTGCCGCCATGTAGAGAGGTTTAAACTCATTGTGCTGTTTCTTGAGAATAAAATCTAACTGAATGATATTATCTCTACAGCCATCAATATTTGTTGTGAATCCTCTCTGTCTTGGATCTATGGGAATTGCTTTCTCCAACCGTGCTGCCAGTATGCGATGTAAACCTCTGACTATAATAGATGGAATTGTAATCGGTCGGTACTTGTCGGGCTCCATTTCGTGACCTTTCTTCGGTATAAAGATACCAGGTGTATACATATGAAACCGGTATTTTTTCAAGAAAAAAACACATTTATTTCAAGAGAATGATAACAAATATTTTGTTCAAAGTATGCGCCCTC
>NC_046663.1:131642382-131644789 GCF_010883055.1 Belonocnema kinseyi
CCAATTAGCACAAATGGTAAGTTCCGACAGTGCCTACAAGTGTGCCTACTGGCCGCTAAATGGCAATACCGGTTTCATATGTATACACCTGGTAGTTCTTGATGTTAATAAACTCGAAGGGAGTTTGCCTGTATAAAGGATTAAGTTGAAGAGACTAAGAGTCATAGTTACTCCCGCCGTTTACCCGCACTTTCTTAAATTTCTTCACGTTGACATTCAGAGCACTGGGCAGAAATCACATTGCGTCATCACCCGCGAGGGCCATCGCAATGCTTTGTTTTAATTAGACAGTCGGATTCCCCTAGTCCGTTGACCATTGTTAACCCAGGTACCGCATTTTAGTAAACGTATTCAATACTTCACTGTCACTTTTAATCTTTGATTCACAGTGTCCTTGCATTACATTTTAATGTTTCAAGTCATTAAATGCAATCTTTTTAGAAAATCATCCTATTATGTGTAATATGATTTCAGCGTTTCTTAAAATCAACTCTAATAATTATGTAGCTGATTTATTTTATAAATGCTAGCAAGAGATTTAAAAGTATATGCTCTTCATCTCAAAATAGTGAATTCAATATTACGAGGCTACCTTCTATTAATTCTAAATCTGCCAGAGTAACCCTCTATTTATAAGAGGATCTCTTAAGCATCAGTTAGTATTTTTCAATGTTCATGAAAAATATAATTATATATATGGTTTTATTCATTTTCTATGATATGATATGAGATTTATAACTGGTTTCGAGTCGCTTAATCGCAAACGCTTCTGCAATATTGCAACTTTGAGAAAATTATATTTGAATAAAACATTTTTTAATACATCCCGCTCTCCATCCCTCTCTTTTCTCTTTCTAGCCTATACATGCTGCATATCATTTTACTTCTTGGGGGCCGTCCACAAATTACGTAAGGGTTCAGAGGGAAGGGGGGGTACACAATTTTCTTACGGTTTCTTACGTTCGGGTGGGAGGGAAATAGACAATTCTTACGTAATAAAATAATAAAAACTGAATGTGGTCCTGTAAATCTAAAATTTATTGATTATTAAAACTTAATGAGTTAATTAATCTAATTTTTTATAAGCAAACGATATTAATGCGTAAAAACGATCAAAAGTGAAACAATAACAAACAACCACAAAAAACACGCAAGGACTATCGGAAGATCAAAAGACTTTTGCGTCGTGCCTCGGTGCGCAGTGTTCACAGCCGAGATCGTTGCCGACGAGACGCCGCACCCGCGCCGATGTAGACTGTAACTTTTGAAGTCTGTAGCGTGTTGTAAAATAGATTTGACTGATGTAATTTTTTTCTTACTCATATTTCTATGTTTTAAACGTACGACTTCTTATGTTGCGATGTATCAATATTTATATTAATTTCGAATGCTTTCGTGTACTATATAATTTTATGTATAATGTACATAAATTGACTAATAAATACTGTGTTCAAAGGCAATAACGTGCTATTTAATATCAAAAAATATTACATAAGATGGGGGGGGGGTACGAAAATCTTATGGTACCTTACGTGAAGGGAGAGGGGAGTCGAAAATGTGTAAAAAGACCCTTACGTAATTTATGGACGGCCTCTTTATCTATTAAAGTATCCCCTTTTTTGTCTAATTATTCTAGATATTTATAAATTATAATCGACATGCCTACACACGTTTGAAATATAACGTTTTTGCAGAATAACAAATGTAATGTGTAATTGAAAAATAACCTTGAAGTTGTTTACGAATAAAATTGCACAGTATAATTTGATGACTTCATCAAGAATATTCCGGAAACATAGCACGAACCACTACAACTGTAGAATATCGGTAATACTTATGTACACAGTTCCAGAAGATTCAACATTATAGAACAAATGTTTGACCTTCGAGCAAAAGCAATTAGCTAGAAAGCAATATATCATTCTCGATTTATATAAACTCCATTATTTTTTTATTTTTTTATTTGCATTTGTCTAAATTTTGATTCAAAAATTCCAGAAAGTAAATGTTAACGGATTACTCTATCATTTTTGCAATGTTTGATTCACAGTTTCCTTGTATTAAATTTTAATATTGCTGAATTAATTTTGTTATCATTTATGATGCTTTATTTTAATGTTTCAAGCAAGTAAATTAAATCTTTTTAACAGATTACTTTATTATGTAGCTGATTTATTTTTATTAATTCTAGCAAGAGCTTTCAAAACGTATTTTCTTCATCTCAAAATCGTTTATTTCACATCCTAGCTCTATCATTATAAAATTAAAAATCTGTTACAGTGATCAACTGTATGTAAAAGAACCTCTTAAGAATCTGTTTGTATTTATCGAGTCACTCAGTCACAATATTAGAAATCTTACAAAAATTATTTTTGAATTAAATCATTTTTTAATACATTCCTCTCTC
>NC_046663.1:131644889-131666742 GCF_010883055.1 Belonocnema kinseyi
AATAATCTGCATATTGAGTGTGAATTAGTCATACTTCGTGCAGTAGTAACTTTCGATCCTTATTTCTACATTTTTTACTATCGACCCTTTGCAGGGCCAACAACTCTTTCTTACAAAGGATAATATTAATATCAAACATGCACTCGTTTATCAGTTAGAAATCCTGATATTTCTAGTCTGTTGCCTACATTATACTCTTTTCTAATTTTCCAATCAGTGTACTTAGTGTATGTTTCAGAAAAACAAATTTTCGACAAAATATACATAATTCTTCGATAACTCGAATTTTGAAAAACTGGAAGTTTTTTTGCTTCCCTTGGTGGTTCGAGTTATCGGGGTTCGACTGTATATTCGACGATAAATTCATCAATATACAGAAAATATAACACCACTTACGTCATAATTTCTTCTGACGGTTCACTTATCAGGAAGATGATAACTCATCACCTAACAGTCCTAACCCCCCTCACACGGATACCTTTTAACTCATACGGATATGCTCTCAAACCCTCACGTAATCCCGAATTAAAGTATTGATTTTCAATATGGGTAGTGACAATCGGATACAACACTGTGATTTGTACGTCAAAACAAGGAGCGAACCCCATCTCACAGCCTTCTGCGCTCTAGCTGCAAGTTTGCTAATCGTAAGGAAAATTTGTATCCAGAACTCCCCCTAACCTTCTAATAAAAATATGATCCTACGGTTCGACAGGAACTTGTGTTTTTGAGAGGGAGGCTATTTCTGAGTAATACATACTTACATTGAAGAGTGTTTCTTTTTGAGCTCTTGTCTGATTGAGTCATATTATACAGACATATATTATTATATTATTATATTTTTATTATTATATTATCATTATTATATTATTCAGACAACATTACAATTCAAAACATTAAAAGAAAACCTTGGCCGTAAACTGGTATGTAGATATTCATGCATTTAACTATTTTAAAAATTTACTTACTTTTGTAGACGAACTCATTAAAATTTAATCATTTAAATGCGAATGAAAATTTTGAAATTATTTTATTCCGCTTATAAAAGATTCTATGTTAAAAATACTACAAAAGTAAGACTCCACTTTATTCCATTTTTTGTTGAAAATTGATCTTTTTCCGCAGAATCATTTACTGTAACGTTATTTGTTAAAAATGTAACTACTTTGATGAAAACAAATTCTTCTTTGGTTTTAAATTAATTTTTTTAGCTAAAAATGTATCTTTTCTATTTTAGTTGATAAGTGATATTTTTTAGTTGAAAATTCGCCTTTTTGGGTAGAAACTAATCTCTTTGTTTAGAATATTATCTTTTATAGTTAAAAATGAAACTGTTTAGGTGAAAATTAACTTCTTTGATGGAAACTCATACTTTTCATTTGAAAATTCAACAATTTGCACGAACACTTTTTTCTTTCTTTGATTGAAATTAGTTAATATTGAAATAATAAAAATAAAAATTTTCCCCTACTTTTGCTCGAATCCATAAAATCACCTTAATTTTTTTTATTATTCAGATCAAATTCTTTTGACAGATAAACGTAGATTTACATATTTTATATCCCGATAACGTTAATAACCTTTCTTAAAAAGGAGGTCATAATAAGGATCGAATAATAAATTTTCTAAAGACTTTAAAACTTCCAAAAGAGGATAAACAGTTTCTGTATTTAATACCATTCTTATCAATAGGTAATGTTACCATTACAGGATGAACGGTTCTTCAGCAAATCAGTTTTATGATACTATTCATGGTATATTGTTTTCTCCTATTAGATAATCAATATGCTGTTATTTTTTACCTGCTGCTCCAGACAGTTCCAAATGCTGAAGCTAAGCAATCCAAGAAACAAAAAAATGAAAGCGAAGATTTGGCGAGTCAGAGTGCGAAAAAGGAAAATGTACCTACATAAACTCGAGCTCAAATTAAAAAAAAAACGGGAAACTTATATGTTGGTAATCTCTGTAAGAAAATGAAATTTGTATTCAAATTATTGCGTGCAGATTTTGCATGCAATAAAAATATCAAACTTCTGGTGGTTTATAGATTGCTAATGAAGAAAACGCATCCTCAGATGCTCTAAAGGTGTCCTTGTTGTAAAGAAAGCTCATATTGCAGCCAATAATTGTAATTGTTGGTTGAATTATTAATGAGCAGCAACGATATCCAGTTATCGATGACGCAAGGTATGAATTCAAAAATATTTTCGAATGTGTAGCCTCCACATTCAAGACTTTCTTTGCTTTAGATTGGGCTATTCCCGCTGAGACGTCTAACGTTGGACTAAAACACAGCGGCGATTCAACTATTGCACTTGGTCTCAGCTCAAGAACTGAGTTCTAGGGTTCAGGTTAGAAATTTGGGATAGGGAAAATCCAGATTCAGGACCGTCTTAAGATATTTTGAGGCCTGTGCATATCCGTCTTAAATACACTATTCTTTCTTATAATTAAAAGTGCTTATCAATTTTGTGTTAAGTTCAACAGAAAAATATTGTAAAAATAAGTAAACGTACGTTTTAATCAGAGAAGAAAAACAATAAGGTTTAGAATCTCCGATAAATTAGGGGGAGAAGAGTGGATATTTGCACCATCTTTAACTCAGCACTGGGCGCGTCAGTAGTAAAAAAACGCCAGAAACAACCTAATAGCTTAAGATAATAATTTATCGACTTTGTAGAACTTTAAATCTTTCCCAGCAGTGTACTGCTTTTCACTTTTGGAATCTTAACATGCTAACTGGATTCAACCAAAATATACTCAATTCGCCTTTCGAAAATAACTGTTCAAAGTAACTACACCGCCATTTGCAATTTCCTTAAAGACTTACCAGGTGATGTTACAATAGGAAACCTGGACACCCGGTCTGGCACGACTCCGGGCCCTGCAAATTAATCCTACCCGGGCCAGAACATGTCAGACCGATCCGGACCTGATCGGTAATCGGGAAAATATCTGCCAATTTCTGCACAGGTATTGCACGTTCAATTATCACATACGATTTCTGAAACGTTTCGATTCATGGAAAGTGACTGTGACAAAATTTACAAAAATTTTATTACATATAAGCGACATCGAAATCTTAATCGTTATATCCATCAAATATTTTCGAATGAGGATAATATGATTGAGTTTTTCGAAGATTTCAATCCTTCTGTTTAGATACCCAAATCTATTGCAGAGGCTAACTTACTTCATGTGGATTTTGATTTTGATTTGTGACAGCACTATAAAGATAATGGAAGATTCATTCTGCCAGAAAACTACAACACTAGCGGGATGACAGTTATTGTAGAAAAGGGCAGAGAAAAAGTGTCACGGAGCAAATATATTTGGGCGAAATTTATCCCGATTAGAAAGGTGCTAAAGCTCTTTTATTAATTACCAGGCGTTTACGATAGTACTCTTGATTATTTAAATGATGTTCAAAAAAATTCTGCCTAAATTAGAAATATCGTACAAGGGTCTTTATATCAAGAGAAAACAAATGACTACAAGGACAAGATTGTTTTACCATTAATAGCTGCATTTGACGATTACAAAAATAACAATCCTTTGGGTAGCCACAAAGGTGGTTCCAAATGTAGTGTGACATATTTGAGTTGTCTAACACTTAATTCAGAATTACAGTCTAAATTAGAAAATATGTTTCTCTTTGTACTTTTTAATACAAAAAGCATCACGGAATTCACAAACAAAACTGTTTTTACGAAAGCGATTGAAGAACTTGAATATCTTCAATATAATGATATATCTGTAACGATCGGCAATAAGAAGAAACGAATATATTTGTCATTAATTTTAATTTTGGGTGATAATCTTCGTTTACATTCGGTTCTTAGGTACATTCAAAGTTTTTCAGGATTTTTTTTACACTCTTGGCAAAAAATAATGTTCCTGTCTCAAGTATTAAAGAACCTTTTGTATTTAATCGGATCACAAACTTTTAATTAACGACCAATTTATCTGTGGATGTTCATGACGATATTTAATGAGGGGTTTTGTGTTAAGAAGTTAAATAATTTAATTTATCAGGCACCTTTTTTTGCTCTGGAAAAATTAAACCTTGGCCTGGCTGGTTTTCAGTATGGTTATAATGATGACGCTGTTAAACCCACGCCTATTTCCGAGGCACTGATAAAAAATGGATGCAAAATCCTGTTAAATAGAACAAGAATCGAACGACCAAATTTGGACCACAACGAATAAACAAAAACCAAAAATCCTATTGTAATCTGAAAAAAAAACAAAAAACAAATAAAATTTTCGGACAAAAATAAAAAAGAGGAAAGAAAAATGAGAAGGCAGCCAACCACATCCCCTTCCTTCTCTTTTTCTTTCTTTCGTCTTTTTTATTTTTATTATCATCGAAATTACAATAAAATAAAAATAAAAAACATAAATAAATAAATTTGCATTACCAACGTTTCGGTACTCGTACAGTATCCTTATCAAGGCAAGAAAAATTTAAGTGGTTGAAATTGACAGCACCCACGAACAGGTGCTCTCTCTTTGATACCTGAGAATCGAATGAGGGTCAGCAGGTCAATCTGTTGCAAACACAATATAAATATCTGTCACAATCACATCAGAAATAGCGAAAGTAAAAGAAAAACAGAATTCATGAAACAGCCACGTTAAATGTAATTAATCATATCTGGCATAACTTTTGTTCAGCCCATCCAAATCGGTTTTTAAATTAATAGATAACTTTTTTTGTTTTTTAATATAAAGCATTTCCATGAATTCCCTCATTTTCTCATTACTTTCACTATGCAAAATATGAACATTATCCCAGTCAAACTCATGGTCAACATCAACAAACTTCTTTTCATGTCCGGCAAGAACACACTTATAACAGCGTCCTAAACGAACATCACTCTTGTGCTCCTCTATCCTAGTATTAAGAAGTCTGCCAGTCTGTCCCACGTAATTCATCTTACAGATCCTGGAAGTGATCTTATACACAACACCGCCCTTTTCAAAATTATTTAAAGGATATTTGCAAAAATTTATTATCGAATCCATTTTAAATGCAATGCGGAAAATAGTATGAATTTTTTATTTTTTTAACATAAGTTCAATAGTTTTAGAAATTTGACCAAAAAATGGAAGAACAAAAGTATTCAACGAACTATATTCCTTTAACTCTTTCTGATTATCTATAAGCAAATTATTAATCTCTTTGTTTTTGATTTGTTGAACTCTAATTTCAATATGTTTCTCGAATTAGCTTTTTTGGATAATGATTCAGAAAAAGGATATTCCTAACAATATTCAAATTTCTTGTGCGAAATGAATAATAGGACAAACCTAGAGCTCTGGCAACTAAGTTTTTAATTACTGCAAATTTTTTTCTTTAAAGGGATGAGCAGAAAGGAAATTTAAAATTCTACCTGAATATGTAATTTTTCTGTACCACTTGGTAATAATATTACCATTCCAACCCTTAATAACCTCTATGCCCAAAAAACTGATTTTATAACCCTATTCTATCTCATGAGTAAATTGAAGTTTTGGATGAAAACTGTTAAAAGTATCAGTGGCGATTTGTAACTTTTCTAGAGGAACACATAATAAGGTAGCGTCGAAAAACCGAAAATAAAAAGGCGAAACAAAATCTAATCTCCCGAAAACAAAAACCTCCAAATCTTCCATCACTAGTTCTGCCAAAATCCGTGAAATGACTGAACCTATGGGAGTAGCAGACTTCTGTCTATAGAAAGATCCATCAAATTTAAAATCAGTTGACTCCATAATAAAAACTATCCCTTCAATAAAATCTTTTTGACATAATCGAGTACGGGTTTTTATATTAGCCCATCCATTTAAAATTGCCTTTTTAAATAATTCAAGGGGTATACTCGGAAACATTGCAATAACATCCAAAGAAATCATTACATGGTCATCCGGAACCTTTTTTTGAATGATACTTTTTTGAAATTCCCAACTATTTTGACATTATATTTAGAAGTCGTAATAGAGTCCTTGAGAATCAAATTAAAATTTTGTTCTAAAAATTTGGTGGGCGTATTAATAGTTGAAATAACTGTTCTTAAGGGATAGCCATCGTTGCGCATCTTTCTCAAACCATAACATCTTACAAGAACTGTGTCTTGAGTGTTAATATCAGTCTATCTTATATCCTTTCCCAGAAGTCCTTTCTTTCCCCAATCGTCAAGCATCTTAAAAGTGTCTCTTTTTTATTTTTTTTAGCGGATTTTCATGTATTAATAAAAATTATCATTATCAGAAAGCAAATTCTCCATATTCTTGATATAATTCGATTTTTTCATGCAAACAGTAACACTGCCTTTATCAGCATTCATGCAAACCACATCAGGGTTGTTTCTAAGAAACTCCTTCGTCATCATGAAACCTTTAGAAATTCTACGATCAATATAACTGATATGCAAACTATTTTTCTCAACAAAGCTCTTTGACAAGTGTAAAACTTTGTTTCAGAAATCCTGCTGATCCAAAATAGGAATTTTGTGTATATGCGATTGAACATCTTTTATTATTTGCATCATTTGTTTTGCCTTAGTTTTTATCACACGGTTACTAAAACCTTGACCTAGTCTGAGAATATCTGTGACTGAATCAGGAATTTGAATATCTGTCAAATTAACAAACCAAGGATCTTTACCTCATTCAAAAATCCTATGTAAAATTAAATTTTTTTCTTGAACACTAATTTGCTGATGAATTAAACTTGAAAGTTTGTTATCATGTTTTACATCGCTGCTTAAAAATCTTTGATTGGGGAGAATCTGATGCTTTAAAAGATTAATAATTTCATCTTGTTGTAAACAAACTTCTAATTCACTTCTTATTCTTGAAATTCTTGAGTTTAAAAAATTAGCATGATTTGAAACATCTTTGATAAATAACTTTAGTAGTGAAAATTAAAAATTTTTTAAAGTGTGTTCAAATTTTCTATTACAAAAATTACTGTGAAACGAAAAATCTCGAAATTTGTTATACAGGAAAAAATTTTTTTTAGGTAAAACATCGTTTCTTCTACATTCAATCAAAAATCTTTTTTAATAATACTGCCTCTTAATTTCTTATTGATATCACACAATAATTGCACCTTTCTAAACACCTCAGAACCATGTTTAACTCTTATCTGATTAAAAAACATAATATCATAGAAATGATCTTCACTCCAAGTCAGCTAAATCAAAATTTAAGAAATTTAAATTAGACCGAAATCCAAATTAAAAATCCCATTTAACGTCCAATAATCAAATTGACGCAAAATCCTGTCAAATAAAACAAGAATCTAACCACCAAATTTGGACTACAACGAATAAACAAAAACCAAAAATCCTATTGTAATCTGAAGAAAACAAAAAACTAATAAAATTTTCGGACAAAAATAAAAAAGATGAAAGGAAATGAGAAGGCAGCCAATCACATCCCCTTCCTTCTCTTTTTTCTTTCTTTCATCTTTTTTATTTTTATTATCATAAAATTACAATAAAATAAACATAAAAAACATAAATAAATTTTCATTACCAACGTTTCGGATATTAATTGATATTATCTGATATTAACTCATATTAACTGATTTAAACACTGAAGACACAGTTTTTGCAAGACGTTATGGTTTGAGAAAGATTCACAAAGATGGCTATCCCTTAAGAATAGTTATTTCAACCATTAATACTCCCACCAAAATTTTAGAACAAAGTTTTAATGTGATTCTCAAGGACTCTATCACAACTTCTAAATATTGTGTCAAAAATAGCTGGGAATTTCAAAAAAGTATCATTCCAAAAAAGGTTCCGGATGACCATGTAATAATTTCTTTAGATGTTATTGCAATGTTTCCGAGTATACCCATTGAATTAGTTAAAAAGGCAATTTTAAATAGATGGGCTAATATAAAAACCCGTACTCGATTATGTCAAAAGATTTTATTGAAAGGATATTTTTTATTATGGAGTGAACTTATTTTTAATTTAATGGATCTTTCTATAGACAGAAGTCTGATACTCCCATAGGTTCAGTCATTTCTCCGATTTTGGTCGAACTAGTGATGGAAGATTTGGATGTTTTTGTTTTGGGAAAATTAGATTTTGTTTTGCCTTTTTATTTTCGGTTTTTCGACGCTACCTTATTATGTGTTCTTCTAGAAAAGTTACAAATCGCCACTGATACTTTTAACAGTTTTCATCCAAATCTTCAATTTAATCATGAGATAGAACAGGATTATAAAATCAGTTTTTGGGCATAGAGGTTATTAAGGGTTGGAATGGTAATATTATTACCAAGTGGTACAGAAAAATTACATATTCAGGTAGAATTTTAAATTTCCTTTCTGCTCATCCCTTTAAAGAAAAAAATTGCAGTAATTAAAAACTTAGTTGACAGAGCTCTAGGTTTGTCCCATTATTCATTTCACACAAGAAATTTGAATATTGTTAGGAATATCCTTTTTCTGAATCATTATCCCAAAAATTTAATTTGAGAAACATATTGCAACTTATGTTAAACAAATTAAAAATTCATACTATTTTCCGCATTGAATTTAAAATCGATTCGGTAATAAATTTTTTCATATATCCTTTAGATAATTTTGAAAAAGGTGGTGTTGTCTATAAGATCACTTGCAGGATCTGTAAGATGAATTACGTGGGACAGACTGGCAGACTTCTTAATACTAGGATAGAGGAGCACAAGAGTGATGTTCATTTAGGACGCTGTTATAAGAGTGTTCTTGCCAGACATGAAAAGGAGTTTGTTGATGTTGATCATGAGTTTTACTGGGATAATGTTCAAATTTTGCATAGTAAAAGTAATGAGAGGAAGAGGGAATTCATGGAAATGCTTTATATTAAAAAACAAAAAAAGTTATCTATTAATTTAAAAACCGATTTGGATGGGCTGAACAAAAGTTATGCCAATATGATTAATTACATTTAACGTGGCTTTTTCATGAATTCTGTTTTTCTTTTACTTTCGCTATTTCTGATGTGATTGTGAAAGATATTTATATTGTGTTTACAACAAATTGGCCTACTGACCCTCATTCGATTCTCAGGTATCAAAGAGAGAGCACCTGTCCGTGGGTGCTGTCAATTTCTACCACTTAAATTTTTCTTGCCTTGATAAGGGTACTGTACGAGTACCGAAGATGTAATCTTTTGAGAAGACGTACTTTTTGTACTATATAATAAGATTGAAAAATGAAGAAAAATCTGAAATAATTCTGACATATATAGAATGTTTTCCGAAATCAATATCTGCTTCGAAAAGTATCATTCAGAATCTATAAGAATAGAAAAAAATCATAAATACCGTAAATGTAAAACTGACGTCACCGAACTGAAGATACGGCAACTTTGCACCCTTTCCTCGGGCTCTAGTTTATGTGCGCATTTCGAATAACACGCGTGCTCGCACGCGACGTTGCCAAACTTACGATTGTGACTATGTGAGTCAATAACAAGACAAAGCGTTCTCTTAACTGACTTGCTACATACCGAGGGTACTTCCTTAATAAGTTGTATACGTTTCGAGGGTAAATATTGCGAAGGAAAAGTCACTTCCCATGTATCGATTTACCTAAAAAATGTATGCCGTACAATAGCCATAAAAACGCAGTTAATGCAGAATCACAGATTTTTAAGTTCAGAGGGAATCTGCGCTAGATTGGTACATGGATCTATTAAACTTGTAAAAATATCAGATTTAAATAATGTAGGCAACTTTCTACATTGACTTTTAACACATTTGAATTCGAATATTCACGTAACCAATTGGTTGGAATTGAATGGCTACAAAATAAAGCACATATTTTAAGGAATTTAAAGGGATTTAACGGGAGTTATTTGATTTAAAAATTGTATAAGTTTATAGTCGAATGTCAAAAGATTTTGAATTATTTAAAAGAGTTTAAGATATTTTAAATGAATTTAAGGGATTTTAAGTAATTTTGAAGTATTTGTAAGGAATTTCGGTAGAATTCAAATAAGTTTTAAGATTTTCAAGTAATTTTAAAATATAAATACGTTATTAAATTTCTTAAAGTCTTAAAATATTTTTAAATTTCGTTTAAATCTTGTTTAATCACTTGAGATATTCATTAATAATTTGTAATCCCTGGCGGACCGAAGGAATCGAAAGGAGCCTCTACAAAGTACCCTTAAAGACCCCACTGATCCCCCCCCCCTCGGTTCCTTCTTGAGAAACTAAAAAAAAACAGCAAGATCATCTTTTAAATTGTTGGAATTCGGATTCTACGTTAAAATTTCCATTCGAAACTCACGGAGTAATCGTAATACTTTTTTTGCAGCGTTAAAAATAAAAAAATGTCATTAACTTCTGCTGAAGATGACTTCAAGCGCATCCATAATGTTCAAGTAGTATGTTGCGCGCAAAGTTTAAAAATGAAATTCTCTCTCACGTGCATCGCAGCGTTGTTGTCTGCGGTTTCCACTGCGTGGCGCTAGAATCCAGACAAAATTCGTAAAGTTACCGACAGAACGCGTATTAACTACTACTAAAAGAAGATGCACTTGAAGCCGCATTCGGCCCATGTAAATGACAGGTATTTTATTTTTTTAAGTTTTTAACGCTGCAAAAAAATAATTACGATTACTCCGGGAGTTTCTAATGCAAATTTTAACGTAGAATCCGAATTTCAACAATTTAAAAGTTGATCTTGCTGTTTTTTTGAGTTTTTTGAGGAGGAACCGAAGGGGGACTCAGTGGGGTCTTTAATCGTACTTTTTAGAGGCTCCTTTTAGTTCCGTCGATCCGCCAGAGATATTTCTAAAATCTTAAATCTTCGTAGAGATATTATTCTAAGCATAGCAATATTTTTTATTAAACGGATCACAAAAATTTGTCAGGCGGCTGTAAGATATATTTTAGATTTTGTTTATACTTCAATCTAGGTTAGCCGCGAGGCTTTAGGCATTAGAACTTAAGAATGCGAAACTTATAGATAGCGAACCCGCGTCGAATAGTAAGTAAGTATGCACTTTAACACATGACAAAATATTAGGGTATAATATTAATAATATAATAATACAAAAGATTTATTTTTTTCGGCGATAAATCGTTTAAAATGTTATAGAACTGTTCTCTGTAGTTTCGAGATATATTCGATATAGTAGGCTGTATTTTAGCTAGATTTTCAGCTTTTACAGAACTATTTTAAGCGTTTCGTATCCTGTTTTCTTATAGAGATTGCGTCACCCCGACCTTTAAATTTTATCGAACTTTGTATCAAATTTTGTTGAGGAGTTCAACTCAATGTAAAACTCAGACGATTTTAACTTTTATTAAACTAACCATCGTATCTTCTACTATAGGATCTAGATCTTGAAACCATCTGAAAAATGCATTCAGAGGGTTAAAATTAAAAATGTATGTGATTTATGTGCTAGTTTCTAGCCTAAATATTACAGTTAAGATTTTTGTGCATTTTTATCATAATGAGGAGGTATTAGTTTCTTGTGCAAAGTGACAATGCGAATTTCTTTGAATCTCCATGCTTCGAGAGCCACTGAAGCAAACTGGACCAACTGAGCGACTGGACCAAAAAGAAAGCTCGAGTTAATTTTTTAGGCTTTTTTGATAAATGGTTCTGGCTTTCACCAAGAATAGACATACTAAAAGATAAAAAATTCCATTTTGATTCAAACTATGCAAGATATGAAAAAACATCATCCTTTAAAATAATATTCGCTTTAAAAATCTACAAATTTGTTAAAAATAACATTTAAAATAAAATGGACGGGAGCAGATAGTGAATCACATAGTAGGCAAGGAGTAGATCTGATTTTGAATGAAAGAGCGAAACAACAATTTAGAGATTATGATTTCGTATCTCCTAGACTGCTATAGGCTAGAATGAAATCTTGAATCAGAAGATTATTCACCATAGCGCGCTTCGCGCCAGTTGATAGTGTTTCTAGAGAAGTAAAAGCCGCCTTCTCGAACACTTTAAATGACACAATAAATATTTGCGATCGTGGTGAAAGAATAATTCTGCTAGGGGATATGAATGGATGGGTAGGCATCTAAAATCAGGATACAGAAAGAGTACGATGTAATTTTGGAGATCCAAGAAAAAACTATGACGGAAATAAATTAGTTAACTTATGCTTAGAACGGGGTCTCTTTATTACAAATACAGTTAAAGCCTTCAATAGCTCTTCCTTTTATACAACTTCCAAGAATCGACGTCGCGCTGCAGATAGGTGTACTTGGTTTAGGCATAAAATGATCCACATGTACACCTGGTCCAAATGAAATAGCCACTGCATAATTGACTTTGTTGTTGCGGATAAAAGACTAAGAAAGCTAGTGAAAGATACAAGGATCGATAGGGTCATGAGTATTTCTAAATGCAACACTAATCATTACCTTCTGATCTCCAAAACTAACTTTGGTCGCGAATGGAGAAAGAAGAGAACCAAGAAAACAAAACAAACGCGAATCAAAATTGAGAACCTACAGAAACCGTATGTGTGAATTAATTTCCAAAATAAGATAATTAAAAGCATAGATAGGGCAACCTGGGAGACGGTTATAAAAAACAAAGATATAGAGGGCGTATGAAGAAAGTTCCATGATACCATTGTTAGATGTGCGATCGAAGTATGTGGTACTGTGGTTGTAAAAAGAGTGTCTGGTCATGCGTGGTGGAATGATGAAATTCAGACTGCCCAAAAAGCAAAGAAAGAAGCGTATAGGAGAACTTTAAACATCGCAGGTCTTAGCGATGCAGAAAGAAATAGACTTATAAATGATCACATACACACAAAGAGGATACTCGAACTATTAATTAAGGAAAGTAAATATGAAATTAGAGCAGAAGAAGAGAATTAAATACAAACCGACTTTGAAAGAAACAAGAAACTTCTTTATAAAAAAATGAAGGTAAATAAAAATACAGAATTTGTCAACATGTAATTAAGAACTTGAAAAACGGTCAAGCTGCCGGGGTATATTGTATTAACGCTGAAATGCTTAAACATGGTGGCGAGTACAAACCACATAGAATGTGCGAATTAATAAATTTATGGCTTGAGATGGGAGGCGTACCAGACGATTGGAAAAAACAATTATTGTACCAATATACAAAAGAAAGGGAGATAAAAGTAACTGCAATAATTAATATGGGATAAGCTTATTAGCACTAGAAGGGCCGAGAGTCCAATTTGTACCTTCCTGACATTCAAAACGCTGCTGCCCCCTAAAAAGTTTTTTTGGAGCGCCAGCGTTTTATGACTTTTCCTATAATTGGATACTTAGTATCTATGCGAAATTGTTTAAGACTGTGAAAATGTGGCGAGGGACCCATTTGGACCCTCCGGCAAAATCAAAAATTTTCTTAATTAATAATTAAGGGCTTATTTAGGGCTAATTTAATGACACCACAATTAAGGGCTCATCAAGGGATCTTGTTTTATAAAAGAACCAAATTTTGAACTTTTTTCTTAAATTTTTGATGCCTGGCACTGCCAGCTTGACTTCAAACTAGCAGTGCCATATGTGGAAACGGGACTATTTTTGACTTAGTCAAATTTATTTTTGTACTATAATTGAGAGCTCACTTAGGGCTCATTTAATGCAAAAAAATGTTAATGCTCTAGAATTTAAAAAAATGACTGACAATGCCAGATTGACTTCAAGCTAGCAGTGCTACGTGCGGAAACAATGGAAGCATCGACTTTACCGAATATATTTTCATACCATAATTAGGAGCTCATTTAGGGCTCTGAAAACTAAAAAAAATACATTTTTTTTAAATCAACCCCTATTATTAAAAAGTCACCCCTAAACTGAAATTGCATATTTTTAACAGGAAAAGTTCGTCAAAAGTGTGTGCTATTGTTCAAATATACGAAATGCAAAAAAATTATTTTCTGATAACAGCCCGCATTAAACAAAAGATCCTTCTAAAGTAAAATGACAAATAGTAATACAATAATTAATACATGATAGGACGGTCCGAAAAATCCCATTTTAGAATATCTAATACAAACATTATAATAAGTATTTTGAGACTATTTAGAACATATTTATAAAAAAAGATTCCATTAACCCTTAATTTATATTAAAAAAATAAAGATTAAAAGATCAAGAATGACAAATGCAAGTTGAACATCTACTCAAGCCTTAGGATTCTACAGGTGGAAAATTTATAACGGCTGCAATAAACTCAAATTTGTTTTGGGTTCCTGAAGACTGGACTGTAACTGCCGCTGCAACTGAATGGAGCCAGCGGTCAGTGTTTGACCTGAACAATGGAGGGTCTCCTTTATTTATAACCTGAATTGAGTCAATTCTGACCTCCCTTTTCTACTCAGCTATTTAATGGGCAGTATCCATTTCATCGCGGTGTACCTGTTCGTCTTACCCTCTCCTCTCAACTTCTCCTCGCGTCCCTGACTGAGCGAGATTGCTGCGCCGGGCTTTGCCAGCGGGGGGCCCCCTTGTCCTAATGAAGCATAAAATGCCATACATAAAAATGCTATAGTTTTGCAATCAGCAAATTAAAAATATTATATTCGGAATCTATGCTTTTTTTGCTATTCCAACGATATATAACTTGCAATTAAAATATTGAAATTAGACCAAGTTATAGCAGATATTAGTTTGTTTTGACCCTGACTAGATATAATTATGGAATTTTCCGTAGAATAGTTGAAAATGCATCAGCTTATTTGGTAGAAAATTCGCCTGTTCACAATTTAATGGAATATACGGATTTTTACCCAACTGCCTAGAAGAATATTATACTTAAAACCAAGTACTTGAATTTTTAAACCAGATAGACGAATCCTTAACAAAACAGTACACCATATAAGTTATTTAGTATACACATACACCTATAAACATAAACAATAATTTTATAATATTAAAAATGATGGTCGATTCTTGGGCAATCGAACAGAACTAGGGGTAAAAAAAGGATTTTGAAAAATAAAAGCCACACTAGTGTATTAAACACAAGGGCAGTTTATTAAAAGAAAATTAAACTTCACTTTCCACCGGATGAGTATTAAATTGTCAACAGGCGAATTTTCTACCAAATAAACTGATGCATTTTCCACTATTCTACGGAAAATTCCATAATGCTATCTAGTCAGGGTCAAAACAAACTAATACCTGCCATAACTTAGTCTTATTTCAATATTTTAATTGCAAGTTACATATAGTTGGAATCGCAAAAAAACATAGATTCTGAATATGATATGTTTAATTTGCTGATTGCAAAACTATAACATTTTTATATATGGCATTTTATGCCTCATTAGTACAAAGGGACCCCCTGCTAGCAAAGCCCGGCATAGCAATCTCGCTCAGTCAGGGACGTGAGGAGAAGTCGAGTGGAGAGGGTAAGACGAGCAGGTACACCACGGTGAAATGGAAATCGCCCTATTTAATATGCTTGGGTACTCCTCCAATTTTAGCTATATATTTTACTATACATTATATATCTACTAGGATGGCCCCTGTTCTTCAAGTTTCAAATTTCTTCGCTCTCACCTTCAAGTTTTGTTTTGACTATTTTTTAAAACTAATATAGAATTGCTTGTTGCCATGTTGCGGTGCTGCCATATCTAGGAGGTATGTTCGCAATGCTCTTACCGTACCTGTATCCATGCCTCCCAGATATCACCGTGATCTATCGATCCAGTAGAATAAGTTAATCATTGATGCAAGTTATGAAAATTAATTGTTTAAACAACTTTTTATTATTGTTAAGAATATTATCTCATTTTCTTATGCTGTCATTTTGAACACTTTGTTCTTTTTTAAATTTAAGTAAGGAGAAATTACTACAATTCAAACAACTTAATAGTTTAAACAAACTATTATTGTTTATACCTATCTTCTCCTATAATAATGCTGCACAGTTGCGGTTTCTTAAAAACAATATCCACTTTTGTTCATTTTTCAACCAAATTGAGGTGATAATTAAAGCAAATTAATAAACAAAATTGTTTAAACAATTTTTCATTATTTTTCATAATACTATCTGCAAATAATTCTATTAATTTGCAGTTTTTTCGGAAATTTTTAACTTTTGGTCCAACTTTTACTTAAACTAAGCTAATACTTAACTTGTGGTAAAAAGTTAATTGTTTAAGCAATGTATGACTGTTTATAACTATTTTCCTTATATTAATGCCAGAAAGTTATCGTTTTTATGCAACTTTTAACTTTTAAATGCTGCGATTTCTTAGCCTACAAGTCAAACTACGATTTCCTATATAGTTTGTGTTTATTCATTTTTTGCCATAGTAGGAGAGAAGTCTATAAAATTATAAAATTGTCATCGTGCTTCATGTCTCTGGTCACATTTATATTTTTTTAAAAGCTTTTTTTAACCATTTAAAAAGACATCTTTTGTTCGTTTGTAACATGAAAATAGTAGTCTTTTAATTGTAAACCATAAGAAAAATGAATTCTAACGTGAATTTTGCAATCCACTTGTACAAGAATCTATATCAAAAGTGTAAATGAATTCCAGAAACAACAAATTTTCAGAAATCAAAAACGCGCGCATCTTTTAAAGGTCATCGTGTTCTACATTTTTTGCTAAATAGATTTATTTTTAAAAGGTAAAATTTACATGAAAATATTATTCAAGTTACTTTCTATTTAAAAATAACGATAATTTTCAAAATGTTCAACCTATTTAAAATAATAATCTTTTTAGAAAATTCATATTATTTTCCATTTATTCTGCGGTAGAAATCGTTTAATAATATAAATCTAATAAATTGCGGGTTTTTTCCAAATACCTAAATAAAAATTTACATTTGATGAACTAGAAATTGTAAAATTATACAATTTTCGTTGTATTTTTGATGCGTAATTACAGAAAACAAATTTTTTATTCGAACTTAAAACAATCTTTTCCTACCGTAATTTTTACCGTTGACACTATATTCTTTTATTTGAAACTGAAGTTAAATATTAAAGTAAAAAGTTAATTTCCGTCCGCATCTCTTAGTCATAATATTCGCAAAGTTTAACGTAAGAGGCTTGTTACAACAATTAGCCTGAATTAATCAAATGCATTCAAGATATCGCCGGCAAAATAACAGTAGGACATATCTCTGACTTTGTGCATTTTGAATTGCATTCACCTTAGATACCATAACACGCTCCTCTGCAATTTTTAGAGAGATAGATATCGTGCACATATCTTGTAGATATCAACTTGTACATAATTCGTTTGAAAATTTACGTCAGGTGATTTTTCGGACACCTGAGAACTTTTAATCGTTGTTATCGTTGTTAATATTTTTGTTGTCGCTGGTATAACGATCACTTGTTTAGCAAAATGAGAATGTTAAATGTCTAATGTTTGCTGGGATTTCAGAATATTACAAATTTATCAATCAATGATTTGAGTATTTGAGGAGTCAAACAAGGTTGTTTTAAAAATAAAGTAAATCAACTAAAAACATCTGCCGAATTTCTTGAATTCTCTTAATTCAGTGTTTCTCTGAATTCCTTTAATTCTCTGGGTCCTTTAAATTCTCTGAACCCCTTGAATTCGCGGAATGCCTTGAAGTTGCTGAAATACCTCGAATTCTCTTAATTCAATGTTTCTCTGAATTCCTCAAATACTTAGAATCCCTCAAATATTCTGAACTTCTTGATCTCTCTAAATTTCTGCAATTTACTGACTTCCTTAAATTCAATGCATTTTTTAAATACTTTGAATTCTTTGAATTTGCTGAATATCTCGAATTCTCTGAATTTAATTTTTTTTCTAAATTCCTTGGACTCTCGTAATTCCTTGAATGATCCAAATTCTTTGAATTCACTTATTTCTAAAATTCAATGAATTCCTTGAATTTATCGAATTTTCTATATTTTTATAGCTGTGAATTCCCTTATATATGTATATTACTTGAATTTAAGGAATAATCTAAATTCCGTAAATTCATTGAATTCTAAGGATATCTTGACTTTCTAAACTTATGGAATTCCTTAGGTTCGTTGAATTCCATACATTCTCTTAATTACTTGAATTCTCTGAATCTTTTGAATTATCTAAATTTCTTGAATTACCTGAATTCCTTCGAATTATCTGAATTCCTTGAAATATCTGGACTCCTTGAATTCTCTGACTTCCCGGAATACAATGAATACCTTCAATACTCTGAATTAATTCTCTAAAATGCTTGAAATCTCTGAATTCCTTGAATTATCTCAATTCCTGGGATTTACTGAATTCATTACATTCGCTGAATTCCATTAATTCTCTTAATGCCCTAAATTCTCTTAATTCCTCGAATTATTTGAATTCCTTGAATTCGCTGAATTCTATGAATTCCATTAAGCGTATTTAGTCCTAATACTTCTAATTTTTATCAAACTATTTGATTAAATCATAAAAACTTAGGGTGAAAAAGGATTTTTGTATAAACTAATAAAAAACGAAAGTGTACATTCATTCAATTCTTCCTTGAAATCGGGTTTATTTATAAATTTTATTATTTTTTACTTTGTTTCTTTTAATACATTGAAATTCTTTTGAATTTTCAAAATTTACCTCATTTTTCCAAAACTTATGTCTACCTAAACAAATAGGATCTCTTTTTTAATTTTTCAAAGTCTTTATTTTATTGATCCTTAGGATCAATTTACAAAATGATGACAGATTTTGAAATATTTTAGAGTATTGTTCATTTCAAATTCTTTGTCATTATTAAGATCTTTAACTAATTTCAAAAGGTTGCAAAGCATTTTAAATATTTTAGGTTATTTTAAAACATTATAAACAAATTGTTAATGGATTCCAGTAATTGAATGATATTTGGGAAGAATTCTAAATATTTCATGGTAAGTGAAATAATTCAGAGGCACTTTTCAGAGATTTTTAAAAGTTTTGAGAGATTTAAAAAGATATCAAAAGATTAAAAATTTTTCAGGAAAATTTAAAAGAGTCCTAGAATTTGCTTTATTTATTTCAATAGCTTATAGGAATTTCAAAAAATGTGAATTATTTGGGGTACTTTAAGAGATTCCCAAGCATTTTCAAGAGATTTTTCATTCAATAAATAAACTATAAAAGTTTCTTTTTTTATATATCTTCTATTATACTATTTCTCATTTGTCAAAATTCAATTGCATTTTTGAACTTTATTTAGGAATAAATTTATATAAATATAATTCTATATAATTTATCAAGATGGAAAATAGGCCCCGTCAAAATGCTTCAAATGCCTTTCAAATAAATTTTTAGCGTGAATACTTTTATAAGTTCTTGTTTTAATGGTAATGAACCTAATATTCCCTGAAGAAAATTATTCTGAAAAAATATAATTTTTTTTTAATTTACTATACTTCAAGATCAAAAATAAATATTATCAGATAATATAAAACACCATTTTTAAATTTGTAGTTTGTTATTGAAAATTCATCTTCTTGGATAAAAATTCAATTACCAGATTAAAATTTTGGTATTTGAATGCTGATGGTCATGAATTTAAAAAATTGCTAAAAAAGATCTGAGAATTATGAAAATGAAGCCTGAACCCTGCAAATCTTATTAATAACAAGATTTATTCTTCGCCATCTCTTGCTAAATTGTTTACAAAAATTAAAATAAACAATGATCCTCAATAACCAGAATTGATTATGCATGGCCTTATAAACAATGTATGTTTTATAAATATACGCCCCCCTACACACCGAAATATTTGAGTTATAAACGATTAACGTTTTTTTATATCGTTAATTTTACCGTAACCAACATGATTAGCGGGAATAGATTTTTCTGTGCCTGATCCTCCATGTTTAAAACTATTGTTAGAAAAATTGTTTAAACACAAATTGAGCCAGATTTGAAAAACCTGCCCTAGATATTTGTAGTCAGGGACTTTTTTAACCTTCTGAAAAAGAGTAATCTCGAGAACCTATTAATGCAGACAGAAGTATTAGGCTATTTTCTCGCCTATTGTTCAATCAAAAATACTATTTGGTGGACAATATCCGTGATATTTTAACGAGTTTGGAAATATAATAGTAAATATACATAGATTCTTAACAATTCAAATATAAATATTAAATTTTCATTAGCTCCCAAGTTTCACTGTGTTAATGAGGTGATTAGAATTTTGTTTCTTATTTTCTATTGTTACATTTGTCGAAAATTTCAGAAAAAAACTGAAGTTTCAAAAATTTTTCAAAGATAATATTATTAGAAACAATAATAACTTGAACATCGCTAGGGATTATATTAACCCTAAAAAAAATGTTGCAGAAATTGTTAATTTACATCTTTGGCTTTAGGGTCACGTGACTTGAAAACAATTGCATTGTTTCAAGCATTTCGGAACATAACAGTGGTCCTTATTCGTGAGTTTTGTTAAATCTGTGAAAAGTATATAATGCCTTGTAGTTACGCATTTTTACAATTAAAAGTATTATTCTTTGTTTAATGTCTTAGTTGTAAAATTATATAAATTCGTTATTTTTAAATTTAAATTGTATTTATTTATAAATAAAGAAATTTTTTAAGAGTTGTCAGAGAACATAGCAGTCGAAGAACTCTTTTGAAATTAATTTTTAGCGACGTATATTTATTCAAACATTTATTTAATTAAAACCTTAAAAACAGTTTTTTTGTATAACAGAAATAATGTTAATTAATGCATTTTTCTGTTACCATAAGGAATTATATCTGTGAAAGTGAAACTTGTTTCCTTAAAAGTTGCACCGCAGTAAAAATACAAAATTTAGTCAACTTTGTAGTAGTATAATTATTTAAATATTCTTTCAAAATTGTTCTTTTCCTTATTGACAAAAATTTGATGAAAACATTTTTTCAGAGAAGTAAGAATGCAAATTATCGAGGGAAATTGCATTTAAACAATGTCTTCCTTGATTTCTGGTATAACAATTTTCTTTCCAATTTTTTGTTTCCGAAAATTTATAATATGTCATTATACAAAATTTGTTCAATTTAAATTTTCTAAATTGAAATGTGAGAAAGTTTGTGTTAAAATTAACCATTATTTCTATAAGAGTAAAATTATTTCTAAAATCACACTGCAGTAAAAAATAAAATTAAAAAATGTAGATGTATATTTTTTGACCCGTACTTTTAAATTGCATCATTGTAGCTAAATAATTCATGAAAATATATTATCAATTTTCTGTTGCCATGAGAATCTTTTCTGTGAAAGTAAAAAAAAGTTTTGTCTTTCAAAATCAACTTTTCGTATAAGGAAAAGAAATGTTAAAAATAATAATTAAATCATTACTTATCTGAAAAGTTTTTTTTACAACTTTACATTTTTACTACAGTGCAATTTTCCAAGGCCTGAAATGTTTGCTGACAACTTTAAACAAATTTGTTGAGAAATTTTACGACTACATTGTAATTTTTTTTCATCAATATCTGATTTAGTTGAAAAAACTTCTTTAAAAATACTGCAAGCTTTATTAATATTTAATAATAAGATAGATTTAAATAAAAATTTTGAATTAAACACTTTTTTAAATTTCACAAATGAAATATTAACCAAAGTATAAAACAACACTTCCAACTGTAAAACCGCAAACCACGTGACACATCAACAACTTCTACAAAATAACAAAATTTTTAAACACTTACATTTGTTAACTTTTAAATTCATTATTAACTTACCATAGTTTAAAAGTTTACTAAACGTAGAAAAGCAAAAAAAAAGTGCAAGTCTCTAGAATTATTGTAAGAAAATATTATTATACACAATAATTCATTTTTTATATATTATTGCTTTGAGTCTTAATTGATTATTGCCTAATCGATTAATTTCTAAGAAGGTATAGTGTACATTAGGGTGGCCCAAAAAACTCTTTTCGAGCTACA
>NC_046663.1:131666752-131669456 GCF_010883055.1 Belonocnema kinseyi
CCCCCCCGATAGTTTCCATTTCTGGAGAAAGAAAATCCGTAATTTTATTTCTAAATCCGATTATTAACACGTGCCATCAAGCACTTCAATATTTCATTTAATTAACATGGGGAAATTGGGAATTTCCGAAAAATTGAACTAATAACTAAAATACTAATAACTTTCGTCTTTAACCTACACCCACCTTACCCGCAGCGCTTTAAATATGACGCAAAAGTAAAAAAACTAAATTTTTACCTATTATTGTTACTTTTTTGCAATTTCCACCGTTTTTTTAATACAAATAATTACTAATGGACAATTTAAACAATTATTTATTCTTAAAAAATGTAAAAAATAATCGTATTTTCTGATTGAAATATAATTGTTTTCTATTGTCTTCTATTTCATTTCATTTTTATAGTTATCGAAAAATAATTGCTTAAGCAAATAAGAATTGTTTTCACAATGGTAGAACAATAACACCTCAACTCTCAAGTAATACATTTTTAGGCTGTTGGTGTTTATCTAAGCCAGGCAGGTGAATCCTTAGAGCGGACTTACAGTTTTTTCACTGAAACATTAATTTTGTTAAAAATATTTAAAACATTTTAGCGAGCTGAAATATGACTGTACAACAAAACAAAAATTGGTATATTCGGATTTTGCATATGAAGAATTTCCAGTTGCTCATGCACATTTAAACAGTCGCTTTTTTGTTTTTAGTACTTGTTAAAGCCAAATATATGTTTTATGAAGTATAAAATGTAAAATTTATCTTATTTTTAATTCTTCAATCTTGTTTTAGGAGATTTTAAGTCAATTTATTTAACCTTTTATGTGCTTTTTCAATGATTAGTGCAATAAAATTTAGATATCTATGGAATATGGTGCAAAAATCGCAGGCATATTAAATTTACTTAAGATCCAGTATGCAGCAGATATTTTGTAAATAGACAATTTGTGAAATATATTAATTTCATGTGACATTTAGTTATTAAATTTTTTAAAAGGCGCTTCAGAACGTTGTTATACTCCTGAATTTATAGAATTACAATTTTTGTTACAGATTGACTTAAAACTTTTTTTGTAATCCTAAAAAATTAGCAGTATCAAAACTTTTCTTAGCGAAGCGTAAGCTGCTATAAAAAAATGTATTATGGCTGGAATCGTATTACGAAAGTAACATGTGGACCTAATTTAAAAATTGAACATCACTGCTTACTTTGAAACGTAATTGCTCTATCAAAAAAGAGCGAAAACCTTTTTGAAAAACCGTTATAATGCTCATTAGATTACACGTCTAATGACCTCTCATAGATATATTTTTGACGTTCTGAAGATAATAGATCACGTGAGAAGTTTTAAAAAATGCAAGAATTTCTCGCATTTTGTATCTTATCTTCAAATTCTGGCATGACCTATGCAAGTTGCAGCAAAAATTTTAATTTTTTACCAAACAGTCTTCAAAGTATTGTCTTTAATTTAGGCCAATAAAACTTTAAAAATATTAACGGTGCAGAAGTTATGGACTTTTATTGAATGAGTAATCACGTTTAAAAATCGACAGTGATTTTTCTACTACTCACATTGGTCATAACAACATGATCGACGGTACTGTATAAAAATTCATGGTCGAAATTGATCCAAATTGATTAATAAAATTTTCTCCTTAATTTTACCATCCAAAAAATTTTATTTTTAATGTCCCTGTCCTGAACTATTATTAAAAAAGTTATCAAAATGAAAAATTTCTGAAAAAAACGCACATTCATGAAAAATGTAGCTTCCTTCATTTCCAAAACTAAAAACTAAAGAAAGGAGGAATTTAAATCAAAAGATCAGCTGACACAATCACGAATTCAATTTTCATCAATCCTGTCTATTCACGAATCTAGGAGTTCATCGCGAATTCAATATATGTAAACTGTCCATATTTTAGCTAGTTTCGATACAGAATCACGAATTTGACTTAAACAAAAATAAGCAATAATTCTTGAATACGATTGCAATTTTAATATATAAACTGTATTCTGAATAACTATTTTTATTAAACAAATGTTTAAAAAACTTTTGCTTTTAATTAAACTCCGCATTAAAGTTATAATAAATTTATATTTACTACTACATATCTAATATAATTAACATTAATTATTTCGTAATCTCAGAGCAAGTATAATAATACATAAATTATTGTTTACAAAGACAAAATAGGAAAAAAATTTTAACTTTTAGATAGCCGAGTGTGCTAGGGCAACGGGACACAATTACAGCAACATATTATGATTTTACATAAAAAAATCGACACCCGGCATGTCTTTAATGTTTGCAGAAATAAATTTTTACATTGATTTGTTCACCGCTACTTTTATGATGATTGTAAAGAGAAATGTTTGAGTTTAAAATCAATTCGCAATATTGACCATTATAAACAAAATCTACAAAAAAAGTTGTTTTTTTTTCTTATTGTAAATATCTTTTATACTTTCTTCTGCTTGCTGAACCTCTAAATCTAAAATATAATTAGAAAAACGCATTTTTCTTCTTAATTTTAAAGAATTTTGGGGGTGATATGCATGAAAATTTGAGAACAAAATTGCAAGTCATTTTTGGGCCGTCCTAACTACGAGGGTAGTTCAATAAGTCCTTAGAATGACCAACATATGGCGCGCGAATCGCTCCAAATCATCTGTTTTCAGTCAGCACCACTCTCGACTAGATATAT
>NC_046663.1:131669556-131676584 GCF_010883055.1 Belonocnema kinseyi
TTGACAGATGACAATACGCCAATTAGCACAAATGGTAAGTTCTGACAGTGCCTACAAGTGTGCCTACTAGCCGCTAGATGGCAATACCGGTTTCATATGTATGCACCTGGTATATGATTTTTAACATTGAAATACACCAGAAAACAATTTCTGTTAAATATCCAATTTCAAATTTTGCACATTTTCTGCAGTTTCTATTCCAATCCCTGGGTCTTGTCGATATTTTCTGTTGTATAGCATGTATATTCTCGTCACTGAGAAGTTGGCTAGTCACAGAAAACATGATATGTTAAAAAATCGTTGATTAAAATCAGCCAAAACATTGGAAAGACTTCTTGTACATACACAAATGTGAAAAAAATATTTTTGCGTAGTATCGATTTTGAATTCAAGAATTTTTTATTTTCAACCACCCGCTAACCAGGGTCAATAGTCGCAGTTCGGACTCGTAAGGGGAAACCCCGTAGTTTGGGAACAGTACACAGGTAGCTAGAGCGGAATTGAACACAGCCTTAATTTTCTTCTTGAAACTTTATTCTAGCTAAGTTCGGGAACCTTGAAAATAATTTTAAAATTAAAGAATTGTCAGTGAACAGTTCAGGCTGAGTTGCAAACAGATAAATACGGTCACAAACCAAACCAAGGTTGTGTTTACTGCAGCCGTTCTAAATTATCCACCTACAGAATCCTAATGCTTAAGCCGATGTTCAAATTGCATTTGTCATTCTTTATTTTTGTATCATCCTTTTTAAAAATATAAATTAAAGGTTAATAGAATATTTTATTAGAAATACGTATTGAACAATCTCAAAAATACTCATTAAAAATTTTGGTACTAAAAATTATAAAATACGATTTTTTAGACCGTCCTACCATGTATTAATTCTTGTAGCACAATTTTTTATTTTACTTTAGGAAGATCTTTTGCTTAATGGGGACTGTTTTCAGAACCCTAAATGAGCCCCTACTTATGGTATGAAAATATACTTAGTAAAGTCAATGCTTACATTACATCCGCACGTAGCACTGCTAGCCTGAAGTCAATCTGGCATTGCCAGTTATTTTTTTTTAAATTGCAGAGCATTAAAATTCTTTTTGGCATTAAATGAGCCCTAAATGAGCCCTTAATTATAGTATAAAAATAAATTTGGCAAAGTCAAAAATAGTCTTGTTTCCACACATGGTACTGCTACCTTGAAGTCAAGCTGGCAGTGCCAGGCATTAAAAATTTAAGAAAAAAAGTTAAAAAATTGTCTCTTTCATAAAACAAGAGCCCTTAATAAGCCCTTAATTGTAGTGTCAAAAAGAATTTAATAAAGTCAATGCTTCTCCAGCTTTCACATGTGGCACTGCTGGCTTGAGTTCAAGCTAGCAGTGCCAGTCATTTTTCGAAAAAATTGCAAAGCATTAAATTTGGGTTTTGGACATTAAATTAGCCCTAAATGAGCCCCTTATTACTGATTAAGAAAAATTTCGATTTGACAAAATGGCACTATCAGGTTGACGTACGTTTATTCCTAGGGTGATGAAAATAAAGAAGAAAAGGTTTAGGAAGTCCAAAGTGGGTTTATGCCAGGAAGGTCATGTGCATCTTTCAAGCTATAAAAACAATATATACGGGTAGCAAAGCAAGTATAAATGTAAATGGGAATTTGGTTGACTGTTTCGATATTATGCGAGGAGTTAGAAAATGATGCGTTATGCTTTCATTGTTATTTATATCATCCATGGACAGGTGCTTAAGAATGGTTCTTTTTGACGAAGAACGTGTGGATCTCGAAACAGTAAGGGTACGTGAGTTAGCTTTCGCAGATGAGAAGGTTGTTATGGCAGAGCCAATCGAAGACTTCTAAAAACTGTTGAATAAAGTGTATGCATGCATGAAGAGCATGGACCTCAAAATTAACACAAATAAAACAAAAACTATCGTGTTCGAAGGAAAAAGTGATAAAACAATATGCAACATTATATTAAATGATAAGAGAACTGAACAAGTTGATAAGTTCGTATACCTTAGTGGCTCATTTACTAGGGACGGGAAGTTAGGTGAGGAGTTAGATAGGCGCATAAACGAAAGTAAGAAGGTAGAGCAGGTAGAGCAGGGACCATCATCAGTAGTAAAAATAAATCAAATAAAGCTAAAATGGCAATACATAATTATATATTTGTACCGACTGTGCTATACAGTAGCGAGACATGGACTTATCAAGAAAATGATAAAAGTAAAATTAACGTCATTGACATGAGATTCTTGCGCATAATTTTCAAGAAGACTGATGGACAAAGTGAGTGAAGAGATTATTCTCAAAGAATATGGTGCAGAAGAGACGCTTGTAGACGCTTGGGAAAGAAATCGGTTAAGATGGTTCAGGCATGTTGAGAGAATGCCAAATGAACGACTAATGAAACAAGTGTATCAAGGTAAAGTAAATGGCAGCGTGTCGAGAGGCAGACCGCGGAAAGAATGGTTATAATGTGTAAATGAAAAAATGCATGGACGTAAAAGAAGTTAGAGAAGTATGCCAAGACAGAAAAGTATGGCGAAAAATAGCTAATAAAACGAATGTCACTAGAGTGAATGACGCCTACAAAAAAAGACCTTGGATACTAATGCACCCAAGTGGGTGACCTCACATGACGACTTTGTGAGGATCTTCACTTTGGGTGCTTGCTAGAGATATTGATTAGCAACCTGGTTCGGAGCAGTGTTGCCGAAGGAACGTGTTATTTTAAATAAATAACACGAGAGTTCTGGATCAATCTAAACATTTTATATCCCTTCCTCACATTACTCCCTTCCCCATCGAGTGAGCCACGTCTACCCAAGAGAAATACCTTAATGGTCCCAACACTCGCCACTACTGGAAGATAGTACGAGAAGGTGATCAAAACTAATATAATGATTTTTATGGATGTAGTACTGATGTCTATCTATCAATGTATTTAAAACTATTTAAGGTTCACGAAAGTACAAAATATATAAAAATATATCATTATATGAGGCAATTTTTCAGATCTAAAAATTAGATCATTATTCCCCAGCTGCTTTTTGATTTACAAAACCATTAAACATTCCATTAATAATAATTATTAAATAATTTAAAGCATTGATTTTTAAAAAATAATCCAAATTATTCATAATTATAATTATTAAATTAATCCATAATTAAAATTCACAATAACAATTACAATAAAATTAATCATAATATAAGATTGTTTATGATAAATTAAAAATTATATCACTGTCTATCAAGAAATTATTATTAATTGAATCATCTATTGATTCATAATTAATTAATAATTAAAATTAACAATGATAATTAAAATCAAATTAAGTAATGATATGAATACAGAAGATTTAGGTGAGGTGGTTATTGAGGACGTACGCGAGCCTCGAGCTTCAACAAAGAAGGAGAACAAGTTGGCAAAGTGAAGCTGTTGCACTACTGCCGCACTGCCAAGCTGAATCGTAGGCGGCAACGTGCATTCTCTATTCTGAATAGTGAATGTAAAAAAAACTTTGCAACAACTTAGTGGTCTTACTATTTTTTTTTAAAACAGTAAAATAAGGACTTTCTAATTTCATGTAGCCTGCAATATTTTTCAGTCTAATTTCGAAAATGTTTTCTTTGGACCACCCTAATATACCTGAACCATTCGTTGGCACACTGGGGCCAATACCCCCACAAAATGTCATTTTTTGCTATTCTTTAACTTCTATCATCTTTTTTTACATATTAAAAATAAATTTGGAACCAAATAATCCACATCGATCTTTAAAGTTACTATCCATGAGTGTGTAAAAAATTCAGCTACCCAAAATAATAAATAGGCTCTTTGTCGGAAGCATTTTTCGCTTAGATTCAAAAAGGCCCCAGTGCACAGTGGGGATAAAGTACATTTTTTGGTTCAAAATACGATTCCAGCTGAACCAGTGGACCGATTTGGATGTCTTTTTTAAAGCTGGTAAAATGTCAAAGAAAGTTGTCGAGTCTGATTTTTAGTTTAGTTTAGAATTTTTTTTATAAATAAATATTATGACGAAAAAAGAGGCAATCTTTTCTATTTGACGTTCCCGGTGCTCGTCAATAATAGAAAAATTATTGTAATCGCCGACAAAGATTCTCTTTCTTCGTTCGCGTTACTAATTTTGTATGTAAAAAGAGTTTGCTCATCGTTTTTACTCATATGTTCTGAGCTATTTAGTTTCCTGTATATTTGATTCTTTCTGTGCATGTGTGCGTGTTAGTGTATACATATAATTTAGAATGGATTCCATTAGAAAGCCGAATAAGATTCTAAATGATCTGTTGATCGGAATTTCTAATAAAGACGCAAGAATTATGTCGGATTACCTTCGCACGGCTAACTTGATAGATAGTGAGCAATTCGATTTGACCACAGAAATCTTTTTGCGGCACTTCATTCCGTCTTTTGAAAAAAGATGAAAGAGTTTGTTTTATAAATCAGACAAATTTTCCAACCTGAAAAGTTCATGGTTATCATCTGACTCCATTATATCATTATGTCACACAAAAGTAGACAGAAGATCTACAGAAGATTTTGAAATCAGTTCCAAATCGACTAAAAAAAGGAAAACATTCGCTCTTGTTGACTCTCATCTCCAAATTGAAATTGAGAATGTTTTTTTGAATAATTTGTGCTCTTCTGGGAAGATGAACTTGGCTAAGAAGATAAGAAGTATGATAATGAGAGCTGAAGATAAAGAACATGGAGAACATATGGAATTTGAAGGAAAAATGGAGCCTTTAACTTTAGAAGAAGCTATTTCTGTTTCTGAAGACACAAAATTGACAAAATATCAATATAAAACTGTTAGGCTACAAGCAAAGCACATAATGCTGACATTTTTCCTTCTTTATAAAAGTCTTGAAGAAGCCAAGAGAGAGTGTCTTCCCCCCAAAAAATGTATGACTGTTACAGTGTCTGGGGTGAAGGTTGAATTGCAAGATTTGTGCAATCATATAGTGAAGCGTATATTGGAAATTCCAAATATTTTGCCAGCAGATATAGTGGAAGGGAAAAATGTCGTGATAAAGTGTCAATATAAATATGATTGTGATGGCTCATCTGATCAGAGCGGATTGTTCTGAATGTGCAGAGCCCTTAACAAATTAGAAGAGCGATAATCGTGGATTCAATAGATTATGTAGGCTGCTCATGTTTGAACATGCACCAGAAACTAAGGAACGAATCACGACAGAAGTAGAGTTAATGGAATAAAAAATTGAAAAATCTCAAACCTACAAAAATCAAAGTACCGAATAGTCGTTATACCATAACTGTAATTCATGAGTTCGAGTTTACTATGATTGATGGAAAGGTGTATCAGGCTCTTCCCGGAATTCCTTCTGCTTCTACATGTTACATTTGTGATGCGACACCATCCCAGATGAACGTCTTACCTAAAGTTGCAGATAAACCAGAGAAGGTACGACATTTCAGATACGGGCTCTCTACATTACACGCATGTATTCGTTTGATGTAATTGATACTGCACATAAGCTATCGTTTACGTTTCTGCGAGTGGTAAGCAAAAACTAACAAAGATACAGCAAAAATGAAAACTGCAAAACAGAGAGTCCAAAAAGGATTCCGTGATAAGATGGGACTTATTATAGATGTTCTAAAACATGGCTCGGGAACTTCTAAGACAGGAAATACTGTCAAAATTTTTCAGAGATCCTGATTTGACATCCGAAATCACACATTTCTACAGGGAGTCGATCCGTAGATTCGGTATAATTTTGCAAACAATGGTTTTAGGGGAGGCAATTGAAACTTTCAAAATCGGAAAATATTGCCAACGCCCTAGTGGACCGAGTGAACGGAAAGAATACTCTACAGAGTACCCCCATAGTATCCACATAGTATCCCTTTCGTATCATGCAACAAAAATTCATAAAACAGCAAGATCAACTTTTATATTGGTGAAATTCGGATTCTACGTTAAAAATTCGTTTAGAAGGTCACTCATTAATCGCACCTATCCGTCGATTAAGGCTCGAATAATGCATTTGTTTATTAACTTTGTTTGATAAAATCATAAAATTCTTTAAGAAATTATGAATTTAATAAAATTATCATGAGGTTTCTAATTTTAAACAATTAAAATCGAAAAAAACTAATTTTTCTGACGAAAAATGTCTGAATGATGCATTTTTTTATAATCTTAAAAAGAATAGTCTTAAGAGAAATCTTTTTCATTAGAATATTGTTTCCATTCAAATTTCTTGCGATATAACTTAAAAAACACAATCGTCTATTTGGTAATCGACCTCAGTCACCGAACGAGATCATCTGTGTTTTGTGTGAGCTCTGTGCGGACGTGAATATCGTTTGGGGTAGCGCATTACCCCAGTGGACGGTTTAAGTTCGAGAATTTGCTACGTAATTTATCGGACAAATGGCAAAAATCTTTAAAAATACTAGTAAAATTGATTATGAAAATTCAGATTTATTACAAATAAATTATTTCCTCATCTATGATTATTTATAAACATTTTAAATTATTGATAATAAATCTGAATTTTAATAATCAATTTGACTAGTTTTTGAGATTTTTGCCATTTGTCGGCTTATTCTAATTTCTTCTACCTCTTATGTTAAGATAATTATGTTCTTTTCAAAAAAGCGAAAATGGCTTACTATGCCCTTAAAGTGTACCTATGCTTCTTTCGAAATCCGTTTTTTCTTTTTAAAACATTCACATTGTTGAGAAACAACGTTGGTTTTTATGGGAAAAAACGTCAATTTTGCAGAATTTTTAGGTCTGTTTTCATGTTTAACAAACTATTTAACATTTATCGGAAATTAACAGAATATTATTATTACCATTGCTTTCTACTTTGAAAAATAAAAGAAATACTCTGCCTCAAGATTGTTATACTACAAATAGAAAGCATTGTGTCACTGTACAAGTTTGGGACAGCGTACAACCCGGATGGGCGGTTAGAAGGTAAGCTACCTACGTGGAAACAATTTTTGTATATAAATATGTATAAATA
>NC_046663.1:131676684-131682199 GCF_010883055.1 Belonocnema kinseyi
TTCATAATTTAAAATTAAATAATATATGAATCGAAAGGTATACATTATTGTTAATATAATAATGCCGTCCGAAAAAATCTTAGATGAAGTTTGTTAATTAGCGTGTAATATTTATTTTATTTCATCAAAGAATATAACGTGGGAACAAACATATCAATCTTCGATATGTCGTATAAACTTATATTCAAATTCAAATCACACTGAGGGAGTCGTACGTCGCGCGCATGGTACCACCCGAGTAGTATTTGGAACGCGTTTGGAATATTAATATTAATCTATTTTATTATAAAAAGTATCTAATTTTTAAATGAAAATTCAATGGATCGATTTTTCAGTATACTTTATTCGAAGTTTAGGATCAACTGCATATTAGATAAAATGTTTTACATTTTTCGATAAATACTTTTTCAGTTATAAAAAAGTTAAGACATAGTATTAGTGATTCTGAATTTCATAAACTGAGATTGTTTTTACATTAAAAATGAAATATTTTACTGCGTTGTGATTAGAATACAGAACCTTTATTGTTTAAAATAAACAATTATTTGCATAGTTTCTTTTTCGTAATTTTCAAATCCCAGAATACACAAAAAATGCATGAAAATATCTTTTTCAATAAGGTCAAGAATTAAATGAAAAGATTGCGTGAAAATAAGAGAAAATATATTAAAGCTGATATTTAAGTGCCATAAAAATCAGCGGCAAAGATGATAGATAGCTGCAAGAAACCAGCTATTTAACGCGCACTGATGGCCACGTGAGAAACTGCCAGAGATAAGGTGGAAAATACAGCTATCCACGAGTGTTCAGCTTCTGTGCGGGAAGGGCTCGGTTAGCACCAAATACCGTGTTAAAAACGCTCTGAAATATAGGCTTTATGATTATCGCACCTTAACACGGTAAATCCAATCTCTGCGAGGTTCAACGTAGACTTCGTTTTGGGTCAGATAGCTGGATTTCCTGAGACAAGTAATTTTTAACTAACTGAATAGGTTTTTAAATAAATTTTCACTCGATGTCAAATTAAATGTTTGGTTTTATTCGAGAAAAAGACTCAGCCTAATTTTACAAGAAAAAATATTAACCTATAATGTGATAAAAGTAATCATGGTTAAAACATAAATTCGTAACGATTATAAAAGTCTTGCTGGGTGGTGTTACTTAAAGAAGTATTTTTAATGTCAATACTTTCAGGTGTGTCATCTTCAAGGGCTCTTCTTTCAAAGCAATGCCTGATAGTTGGCTGCTTTTAAGGATACAAGAACCGGGTCTTGAGAGTGACAGCATTTCGAACTGCACGATTTGCATTCCAGAATTGGAGGTGGCGATTGCATCTTGTTGAAACAATGCTGTACAGTTTTTCTTAGCAAAGGACAGCCCAGATATTTCAGATTACTCACATTTTGCACGTACTGAGCCAACCATTTTTCTTTTCGAGTCCTTTGACGTAGACAGCATAAGCGCCACCTAGTGTATCTCGGATTATAAGCCTTACTTCTTCATAGGGTATGTCACCAGATGTCCACTCAAGACCATGGTAATTGCGCGTCAACAATAAATTTTCACCTATGTATTTAGCAGGCAAACTGATTATGGTCAAAGTTTAAATGCAAATTACCGTACGGATAGTACTTTGAACTGAGGAATACCTTGACATTGGTTATATTGAAATGATCGAAGCGATTAGCATATCTGGCTAGCTTATCTTTTCTGATTGTCTGAAAATCCAGTGTGGTGTACCGTGGTTTTTAAAACTGAGTTGACGTTTTCACAGTCCATATATGTCTTGAGCTGGTGGGAAGCAGATGGTATTTATACAATTCCCATGAGCGAAAACTCATGATAGTGAGAAAATTGTTTCCAATAATGTTCCGCAACTGTATCTTTTGCTGATTTGAAGCCACTACATATGGTATCATCCACTCCACTTTATGTATCGAGATCTTGAATTGCTTTTCATTTCCTGGCTGTTATCGTGCCTAAAAAACAGCATTTAAGTCGCTCCGCGCTCTTGTCAGGACAAGTTCATGCTTAGCGTTTTCAACAATTCTTGGACCGTCTTCAGCAAATCCTAAGATCATACTGAGTGGAGCAGTTATATCAAAGTATCCTTATCATTGGTAGGGCGTTTTGTTCCTTCCCAGATGTCGAGCCATCATGCATTCCATATACGTGCATTGAACTCTTTCTGGGTAGTATACACGAACCTTGATGCTGAATAGCAATTCCAATTTCATCGCTGTTGTTGAACATTGATGAGACATAAGGCTGATGTGCATTAATCTCAAAGTGAGCTATAGACTCATCAAAGCCCACTCGTGTTTGAATGTTCAGTATTTCTTCCATTTTTGTTGCAACAAAGGGAAGTTATAAATATTATGAATGGGCGCTTCAGTTTATTTTTGCTTGAGGTTTGATCTTCAGGCCAAGGTGTGTCAGAAAAAGCACGTTCTGGGATGTGAGCGTCTTGCGTGCTGCTTGAGAACTGGATTGCATATATAGGCTCGTTTGCGATTGTACACGATACCCATTATGATAATGATGATTTGACGTGTAGTCGTATTGTTATAACTTCTCCTGGAAAATTCACGAAGCCTCCGTGCTGATCAACTATGCGGAGCTGAATGTGATGTATTATCTTCACGGGGATTGGAAGGTAAATGACGTATAACGGGACTTCAAAGATCTTATGTCCTGGTGGTAAAGTAGGAAGGAATTCATGAATCGTGTGCACTTTGCGATTGTTAATGTAAGCTCCCGTAGTGATATTGCACTAAACTCGTAGGGCGTTGACCTTAAGAATAGCGACAGGTAGATCAGAAGTATGAATCTTATTATCTTAAAGAATATGTGGTGTAAATCCCAAAAGGCGTCCAATAGAATCGCGGAGGCTCAATTGCATTGTTATGGTGTCGAGTTTCTGACAGTTGCTGTTTGGCTGCGCTAGTAACGTTTACCGCCTTAACTGCACCTGCTGCTCCACCAGCAATAGCGCCAAGTGCACTGACTCCAGCAAAAATGGGAATCAGTGACAAAACACCTCCAACTTTCGAAGGTATTGGCAAGACACACGGCCTTTGCACTTGATGTTTATTGCCTACGCTTTTGTTAGCTTCCTATGCACCTCTGATTGCATACTTAATGGCCGCTTTTGCATCATCACTTTGTTTCATCGCCTTCTTGGCTGCAGGTACAACCTTTCTAAATGCTATTGTATTATTTTTTGTAGCTGATTTCTCCTTTGGAATGGGCTTCCTCTCGTTTGAAACAGATTTTCTCTTGGAAATAGGAATCTTCATCTTCGTCTTCAATCTCATACCGAGTTTCGCTTTGACGTTTATAATGTTAGTGACGAATATGATATTAGCTGTGGTTTTAACGTCAATTTGAGTGTCTTTAGAAAAAAAAACATTCTGCTAAGCTTTACTGGCTAGCACACGATCCACAGCAATCCTCGTTTCAATGTTCTTACGATTTCTCGAGTATGCAGTGTCATGTTCTTCGCACACTGCGTCTTAAGGATTAATACCAGTATCATCTCTAGCAAGTCGTTGAGCTAGATCCGTACCTGGACCACAGTATTGGTAGCCAGGCAAGTGCAACTCAAAAGGCAAGATGTTGATGAGTTTATTAATCAATCTTTCATTTTGATAATGGTGTGACAATTTACGGTGCACAATTATTCCACACTCTGCGAAGGTTAGCACGGAACTGATGCAAAAGCTATTTAAGGGCTGTAGTTATTATAGCTTTCACAGCAGTCAAGATTAAGATGCGGTTCGAGACATTACCTGTTAAACTTCCGGTTGTCAACTCTGACTCCATAGTCCAATAAGAGAAGAAGATGGTGAAACCGAACGCATTTAAATTTGAGAATTTCTAGGTCTACACGAAATCCCTCAAACAACTAAAGTACATAATAATAACATTAGAGCCTTTTTCTGTATGGGTAAACATGCTCGTGATGACAGTTTTTACTTATGTCAAACTTACGCTCAACATGTCAAAGTTTCACAAAAAGAAGGAGATGCTCCTTCAAATCGCAAAAGATAATGAGGCGATTCGACGTGAACTTGGAATGCTCAAAATGGATAGAGAAACCACTGAAAAGATAATGAATGAAACGATAAAGCCAATATCCATGCCACTGCAGAAACTGGCAGACATATCTAACCCTTCCACTAATAAAGAAGTTGAGCAAAAAAAGGGTGTATAGGAAGAACATGAAGAGGAGGAAAGGGAGGAGGAGGAGGATGATAACGCTTCCTTCATGACGGCTGATGCTGAAGAAGATCAAGATACAACTATGCTTTAAGAAGATGCTATAGCTGAGGTTGCTTACAGTTATAAGCATTTGACACATAAGTTTCTCCAAATGCTTCAACAAAATAGAAAGCAGTATCTAGATATGGTTTGAGTAAGCTCAGTGTTGGCAGCCTTATGATTAGCGATAAGCCTATTAGTTTTGATGGACAATATATCAAACTTGATGGTAAACAGTATCTGAAAACAGTTGGTCTGCTTGAACTGCTGTTTCGAAAATCTCCCGAAGAGTCATCTTTAAGCAGTGATGATCTGAAAAATTACAAGGAAATTTTATTTGTTGCAAATGCACATAAGAAGCGGTACAGCCTAACTGGAACTATTTGTACCGGCCGGGATAACATGTACGAGAACTTTATTGCAAATGTGTTTACCGTATCAGCAGACGAACATCAACTAGTGGAGGTTCCCTACCACAGTATATGTTAGCAAGAAAAAATGTAAAGACTGATTACGTCTATTGGGATAACCCTAACGAACTAGTTGATCGTCTTCGTTACTCCCAGCTTCTCAGGCAGCGGGCAACATGAGTGTTAACAATGAAATCATATCAATCATTGAGGCACTGCGGGAAGCAGAAATAATATATTAGGAGCGTACTCATAACTCTGTCGTCAATGTCACGATGAGTCTCGACATGTTTGGACGTCACCTGGATCAAATCGCTGCAGCAAGCCGTATATCAAGTCAAATCATCTATGCAAACAGAGATTAGAAATAACAATTTGATGATACGTATGCTTGAAGAATCAATTAGCGAGAAACTGGAAACCCTGCAGCTTGACACCAAACAAGATTTTGTCAGTCCATAACACTGAACTGATTACTCAGTTGCACGCTCGGTTAAACACACTCGAGAATGGAAAACAAAAAATTGTCTCAAGTCACAGTACTTCATAAACCCGCTAGAAAGAATTATTCACGACGTTGCGTGCAAATGCGTAGAATAGACGAGACGTGGCAGGCAGATGTAGTTGAAATGCTACTGCATAGTGATCTAAAGGCATCAATTTGTATAAGATTTAATTGCACGCTCAAAATAAGATGTGGCCACAACTTAATTTGAGAGGCAACTACTGGTGGTTGGATATTTTACGAGGGTAGTTCAATAAGTCCTTAGAATGAAGTATAAAAACAATTTTTTTGGGTAAATTTTTTTTTATTTTTCAACATAATCTCCTTGGAGCTCTAT
>NC_046663.1:131682299-131686577 GCF_010883055.1 Belonocnema kinseyi
AAGAATTTGTCATAAGGACAACCGCAGGATTTCGCCGGGAGCGGTTGCTAATCTGAAAAATTGCACCCGCTTCCAGCGAAATCGCGGTAAAATTTTCATATATATTTTTCATATATATTTGTCAACAGCATCTCCACGTCAGTGAAGATTAAGCCTCACGTTCGTATGTTTGAGGATAGCATCCCATGTTAAGCCAGAAGTAGTGTAGTAATGTGCCGGATCAAATTCAGAAGCCTCGAGACACTGGTCTCAGGAACGTTTGAAAACATCGGCTAACAGAAACACTTCAGTCTTCATGTACAGTTTTACGTACTCACCTAAAGTTGTGATATTGAATCCTGACCATGCCTGTTGTGCATGCGCGTAATCATTTAACGTAATATAAAATTTTTCTTTTTATGGTAACTGGGTTTCTGAAGGTTCTCCCACGAGTTCATGTATTTAGAGGAAAGCACAAGACGGTTGAGAGCAAGATGTATAAGTAACCTCAAATTAAGCTAAAATCAAGTTAACCCCCGTTTTCGGGGATGCTGAATACTGTCGAATTTACATTTTTGCTAGAGTTAGTTAGAATTTGTTGTTGTTTGTGTAAGTTACCTAATAATTTAAGTAAATTCAATTAATTGTATAAGCAGATTCCTGGTACTTACCCATACGAGTCTTATAAAAAATTGTTTATAACTCATTATACCCTCCTTCAGAATGACCCAGAGCCAACGACGTGGACGTAGAGAGTTATTACGGCTTTTGTAGAGACGTAGTGTCAGCGATTAACCTAAATGAATCTATGAATCGGAATTTTATCTGAGTGCCCTGAACATATTTCGTGACTGATATGTACTTTTGCTTATTTAAAGACAAATCCTTTACTTTTTCATGAAACTGAGTTGTAATGACGCGAATAATAAAGTGAGCATCGTATCCACTCAAATTGTGAAACACAGCAGATATAGTCTTTGCATCCTAGTAAGCAAGGTTGCACTGTTCATGCCCAAGGCCATAATATACACCCGTGAGATGATAGTGGTCTCGAACCTTTTTCATTGCTGGATGTAGTGGTTTTTTACAGATGTGATACACTGTGGCTTCTATAAAGTCTTTCTTTTGTTCTGTTGTCACTGGTTTCATAAAAATAGGCGTATTGAGTACATTTTCGAGATTGTCGGCAATCTCCAACAATCTGAGTGCAAACCATTTTGCCGGTTCCACATATCAGGACATAAATCGGCCTCTAAATTACGTTCTGATTATGGCTTTTACTCAAAAGAAAATGTGAAACTCTTTTCAATCTCAAAATTTCTTTTATTAGTCTAATTAGTTTCACTTCGTTTAATAATCTAGGGCGCCCGCCACTAACAAAAGGAAATTATGAATTTCGAAGGTCTTCACTAATGGAACATTTACCTACACATCATGGAATCATTTCTTCTTCAGACCAAATAAATAAGTCACAAGGGGGAGAGGGGTCGCCCAACCACAAAATAAAGTGGAGGACATTGAAAAAGGAATGAAATTTTTGTCTTTGTTAAAATTAGTGGAAAAAGTGACGAAAATCTACATTAATTTGGTGAATTAAAGTCCCGAAAACAGCATTTTCGTTATAGAATCAGTTGATATGAAAGGGTGAACGCATACAAATGTCGCAAAAAAATTTAATCTGATGAAAGGAAAGAAATTCTAAACTTAGAAGACCCAATCTTGCATTTTACAAGCACGCGGTCGACCCCAACAGGTTACAAAATGTGACTAAGATTTTTCCGACCACGAGCGTAATTCCTATGTTAGCGAGTGGCTTTAAAAGAACCGAAGTTTCACACAACAAAAAACGGTGTAAACCACTGAATTTAACATTTGAATTGGAAACTAAAACTATGGAACGCCACCTTCAGTTTTACAAAATCTTTTTTTTTCTCTAAGAAAAGAAAATTTTAAAAAGAAAAAAAATTATGTCGTGATTAGGAACCGATATAGATTGGAGTCAATGTCAGTTAATTTACACTACTGCGACCGAGGAATAAAACCGGAGAAGACTGGACATTTCCCGGAAAAAACTAGTTTAATTCACGATAGAAGGGGAAAGACAAAAAAAATGAAAACCCGCATAGAGAGGACTTAAGAGGGCGAATCACTTTGGCGACATTTAAACTGTTTTTTTACAACACTACAAATTTCCAATCTCGAAATTTTGCTTAAATGATTTGCCAGAATTAAATAAATTGTACCTCAATCTTAGGCATATACTGTGCATTTACAAAATCCATTCTTTGTTCCACGGCTTTAACCTCTTAACAGTCGATTATTAGTTTAACTTTTACAATTTATAATACTGCGGCATAACACGCCGAGATGAACGAGAGTGTCTTGTTGCCACACAGCGTCGATCCAGCCGAAAGGTGTGTCCGTGGTTCTTCCACTCAGTTGACTAATGGCGGCGCAGCTTTCCCGCGCCAAAATGTACCCGCGAAGATCCCATTCAGTTCCTTTTTAAAAAACTCGAACAAATAGCAAAATCAGCTTTTAAATGGTTGAAATTCGGATTCGACGTTAAAATTCCCTGTAAAAGGTCACGGAATAATCACAATAATTTTGTTTGCAACGGTAAAAAGTTTAAACAAATTATAAGACGTATAACGCCTGTTGACTGCTACACTTTAAACGCATTGTCTGTAAGTTGCATTCAACAGTCGTTATACGTCTTATATCTTTTTAAACTATATAGCGATGCAAAAAAACTATTGCGATTATTCCATGACCTTATATAGGCAATTTTAACGTAGAATCCGAATTTCAACAATTTAAAAGTTGATTTTGCTGTTTTTTTTTCAGTTTTTTTTAGGGAACCGAATGCGGACTCAATGGCGTCTTTACGGTTACTTTGTAGAGGCTCCATTCGGTTCCTTCAATCCGCCAGTGTTGGCCACAATACAGGTTTTTATTTGACACGTAAATGCTTTTTCAGCGACAATCCACTTAACTCTCTCACTTATATCACGACTCTTCTCTCTTTTAACTTGAAACTCCACGATGGTATTCGTCTCAATTCTTTTTTCACTGTTCTCAAGCAGTGTATATTTTGTTGCCTTCATTGATTTATTTTGTTTAGCAGTCCAACGCATCACGAAAGAACTCTCTGCTTTTACCGTGGACTATTTACTTTACTGTTGCTACTTTCGATGTTAATCACTCGATGATTCAAAACTGAATGACTCTTTGCTCCAGTTCGTCTGTTATAGTCGACATCCCCTCTTTATTCTTTAGTGGAGGTTTCTTGAAGGCTTTATGACGCAAATATCGAAAACCGTTGTCTCTCTCTGATGCATGAAAGCTTTTAGAAGGCTAGATGATTCAATTATTGAAAACCATTGTTTCCATTACATTGAACCTTATAGAAAATTTTAGAACTTGACTTTCTAGAATTCAGACAAAAATCATATTTACAACTGATATTTTCTAGAAAGTTTGGTGGATAGTTTGTTAGAGACACTAACACGCATGCGTCGAACCTTCTAGAAACTTTCACTGAAGTTGGGATGTCGACTATAAAAGCAGCGTTACGTGATCACAGTTTCAGTTTCATCGTGGAATAAGTCAACCAGCAACTTTCATTTTCGACCCCTCTACTCATTTCCCACTCATCTTTTCTAGTTCGCTTTACTTTTCTTTCTTAAAATAAATTATCAGATTTCGTGGTCTTTTCCCGCTTGTGGGTTTTTTTCCACATATAATACGTGAACGCAATTAGGAGTATGGAAGGAGCTGCACCTGTGAAACGGATGTCTGCCCTCACCTTGAAGTAGTATGTGGTGACTAAAATTCGTAAAGTTCTCATCAAGTATTGTTTAAAGATTATGGTTGGAATCCATAACTAGTTTGCAGTCTTCCTACCTAGCAGGATCATTAGGATTTTTGAGGATTCTGCCTGCGAGGCAATATTACAGAAGATGGAAGAAGCGGTCTTAAATGAAAATCTATATTTTTATTACTTGGGGGAACCCTATAATCTATTTGAATTCAAATATATTCACTGTCTCAGGGTGGCCACTATTTCTTTCATTTTTTTCTCCCGGTTTTCCCGGTAGAAATTCGTGATCTCTCCCGGTTTAAAAAATATATAAACTGCTGTTGCAAAAAGTGACATTTTTTCTCGTATGAGCAATCATAATAAGTAGAATGAGGAAAATGTAATGCCTCATATAGAGAAATGCAAAGATTTTATTATATAATTTTTAAAGGAACATGTAATTAACAAAACATGTTCAGTTAACAACTATTTTCAAG
>NC_046663.1:131686677-131695542 GCF_010883055.1 Belonocnema kinseyi
GTATAACATTTTATATTATTTTAATCTTACATTTATATTTAGGAATATAACTTATGATCATTAGGGAGAGCCTCATAAATATAAAATCACAGATTGTTACTGCTTTAACTAACTTAGAAGATTATAGATTCAGGTAACTTTAAAAATTTTTTTTTTTTAATTTTTCAAGTATTTTGATCAAATTTTTAGCATTAGGCCGTCTATATAGGCAGTCTATAGACTACAGAACCTCCAGAACAGTCTAAAATGCGAACTAGTACGCTCGTACAATAAACGTAATTTGGGCGGTCAACTAATTCCAAGTAACTACTGATTTCGTGATTGGTTGTTCGTAGACACGGCGCTACTAAACGCGCGAATTATGAAATGCGAAAAAGCTCCCGGTGAAATATTTCTCTCCCGGCGTCCTCCCGGTTTTCTACCGGTTCTGCCGGTTCGGTGCTTTGCTATAAGTATACCTCTGACAAACTTCAACGATGGAATTTTATGATAGCGATGTGTTGTAAACTGGAGACACATACATCGTTAGGATGCATTTTCAAATTTCGCGCGATATTTCATTTCCATTAGCACTAGATAAGTAAGCATTTTATCTATATATTAGGTTAATGTTTCTAGATCCTTTGAGAATCGCCTAGGCCTCTTCAAGCAACTATGTTCGCAGAAATTTCTAGAAATCTGGGGAATCTCCGGTCCAAGTAAAACTTGGGTATCACGATTTGTATTGCGCGTTTCCACCTCCTCTTTCTTATTTCCATCGATGATAGGTGAAAAATCATTTTACCTATAGGTACTATTTATATAAATGCAATACTCCTATATTGCTAACCAGCTGAGAGGTTTCTGACAAAAATAAAGGCTTCTTGCAAAAAATAGAGTATAGTTGTATATTTCTGGATCACTCGGCGCCAGTACGTTGACAGGATAGCGGGTACACCACCAAACGCGGAAAGGTTCGTAAAAGGGGAAATATATTTGTATTTAGATTAGATATTTCACGTGTGCCGAAGAGAGGGGGCTTGCTCTAAAAAAATCGAAATCAACCATTTTTACACATTTCGATACTTTTTGTGTTGCTCTGTTTAATGAAACTAGCGAGGGGAAAATCCGAGCGTTATTATTTCTAAAATTGAGTAGTTAGGTACCCGAGAAATTGGGCTTTGGCCCGAGAGCTCGAGATTTTGTGAAGCACAGCACCTCCCACCACTCACCACCTTATCTACGCGTCTCATCTATACCCCGTCCGTGAGCCGCGTCTACGACCTATCACTTTCCGTGAGAATGTAGTGGTAATTGGAGAGGGAAGATTTCGTGAGTCTTCTCTGTCCCCTAAAATACCGGTCTATCGAGTCGACTTCAACCGCTCGCCCTGAAAAATCTCACTTTTCAAAGTAAGCCCCCTTTCTTCTGCGCACATCACACATGTAGTTCAGTACTAATTTCCGACGCCATGCTGAGACCGTATTGTGTGTTGTGTGAGACAGAAATATATGTCTTCTCTCTATTTTTTGAAAACTTATAGCAAAGCATATGCAGTTAGAAATATATACGAGTATTACATATATGATAATCTAAGCCTAAAGTCTATGAAAGCTTCAAGAACCCACCCATATGCACGAGCGCCATCTTACAAAAAAAGCTTGTACATCACTCGATCTGTAAAAACGGAACCCACTTTGCCGGCTTGGTCATGGATCCGTGGCAGTGGTCTATATTAAGGTGTTCGCATAAGAAAATACGTGTGCAGTATGCTGGAGACAGCTGACGTACGAGCCGGCCGTGTACGCACACAGGCTACCAACCAACCAATCATGCGACGGATCGCACGCGATTGCTTGGTGGCCTGTGTGTGTGTGTGTGTGTGCACGGACAGATCGTGCAAAATTATCACTTCAAACCCAACTTCTCTCAAGTACATGAAAATTGTTTCAATTAAAATAGTAGTCAAAATAAGTATATTAATTTACTTGAATCAAGAAACATTTCTTTGGAGGTTTAGTTATTTATAATGAGAATATAATATTCGTAATTTAGTATTTTATTAAACTTCACGCAAATAAGTACATGGTGCGTTCACAAAGTTTCAAGACTGGTCTTATAACAAAAACTTTATTAAACATTTTTGTATAGCTAACTAAAAGTCTTCAAAATATGACCCTTGATCATCAAAACACTGCTGCCAGCGTTAATTCCATTGCTCATAGGCTTCCTGGAACTCTTAGTGCTGAAGGCTGCCAAGACAACACGTCGAAGCTGCCTGGACCGCTGGAATCATATAGAATTGCTCCCCTTTTAGGTCTCTGTTAATTCGGGAGAACAAAAAGAACTCACTGAGAATTAGGTCAGGCTGTATCCTTCAACCGACGGAACCCTTTAGCGTAAAACTTACTCTACATCCCCGACCTTGCTCACAGCGACTTATTTTTTTCCGCCAAATCAAGAGAGACGTAAAAGGCAAAGAGTTACAGTTAGTCTATGAGCAATGGAAAAATGAGTTTCGCTCTCTAAAAATGTCCGATACTCTCTTTATTAATCCCTCTCTTACCCCTTTTTCAACATCACTTTTTCTATTTCGCCTCGGTCTAATGAGTCAGTCGCCGCCTTCAGGTCCACGGACATTGCTATGATTGCCCCTTTTTCCCTATTAATCCTCGTATTTACTAGATAGTTCAGAACATATATGTTTTCCATAGCCCCCATTCATTTTCTAAACCCTGTCTGATTCGGTGGCTCGAATTTTTTTTCTTCAACTTCAAACTCTCCGAGAAAAGAGTTACATATACTTTATACAGTCTTGGCATCAGCGTCACATCCTTATAACCTTTAACCTCCTCTCCTTTGCTTGTCTTCACTATTGGTATAACTACTCCTTCTTTCCATGACTCTGGCCACCCCCCTCCTCACCATACTCGATTACACATTATCCATGCCCATTCCTCTAGTTCCTTGCCTCCATATTTCCGTACTACATTTTGAATCTCATCTATACCAGGTGCCTTTCCACCCTCCATTATTCTTAAAACCTTGACTATTTCTTCCCTTGTTATGACCTCTTCCTCATCTCTTTCTCTACAATATTTTCCTTGTACTTCCATTTTGTTAACTTTTTTTGTTTAAAAACTGACCTTTCTGGGTTGAAAATTCACCTTTTTTGTAGAAAATTATTCTTATTGTTTAAAAATTCGTCTATTTTAATTAAAATTTCATCTTTTATGTTGAAAATTTATCTTTTTTGTAAAACTTTTGTAAATATAGTTTGAGATTACGTCTTTAGATAAAGATTAAACGTTTCATCTTCCAATAAAAATTGATGTAAATTTATTTTCTAAACTAATAATGTATCCGCTTGTAACCGAACATTGATCTATTTTGTTCAAAATTCGTTTTTTATTGTTACAAGCTTAATTTTTGAAAATTTTGAATTTAGGTTTTCGATAGGAAATTATTGTTTTGAACATTAAATTATTTGTTTTTAAATCCAATTGTTTGTTTGAAATTTCAAATATTTTGTTGAAACTTTGTTCTTTTTTTATCGGTAATAAGAATTTTTTTACTGTTGGAATATTTCCCTTTTTTGTTTTAAATTCGATTTTTTTCTTTATTCAAAATTAATTTTTTGAACTCAAAATTTAACTGTCCCATTTTTTGTTAAAAATGAAACTTTTTTACTTGAAAGTTAATTTCTTTGTTTGAAAATTAAACTATTTTGTTGAAAATTCCAATTTTCATTTAAACATTGAATTATTTCATTTTTGATTCAATATTTTTGCTTTCATTTAAAATTCATTTCTAAAATTGAAAATTTAGTAATTTTGTCGAAATCTTCTCTTTGAAAAATTATATTTTTAGTTGAAAATTCATTGCGTAGGTAGAAAATTATTCTACTTGTTTAAAAATTTACCTATTTTATTCTTAAATTCATTTCCGGTCGAAAATTCGTATTTTTTCGGGTTGAAAATTAATTTTTTCAGCTGGAAATAGTATATCAGGATTTTAAAACCAGAAGAAATTTGAGGAGCAGCTGATTAGATCGTTATTAATAAAGTAGGGCGAGCTCGGGCTGGTGTTCGCGCATTTTCGTCGTTACACGAGGCTGGTCTTCACAGCAGCAAAATGGGAGGAACCTTCTTTCTTCATATTAACGAATTTTAAAATCAGTGCATCAAATTAAGGAAACTATAATTCCTTCCAAGTATTCCATAATGTACATTAGGCTGGGGCGAAAAACCAACATTGTGCGTCCAGGAAACGCCTGAGTGCGGAAAAGTGTCCCAGTCCAATCCGAAACTCAGCGCACTTTGAAATTTTGAACTTGGATAATATCTTCAGTCTGTTCTTTGAGGGAGAAATCTCTAAATTACACTAAAAAGCACTAAAATTTAAGGTTTTGCAAAAATGGGTTTAAAATCAATACCGATGACTTCCAAGCCTGACTTTACGATGAAAAGTCATCAGAGGGTACTTAGAGGTCCGTACCGAATCGCCAAAGTCACCTTATGCTGATCCTCATGGAGGGGAAAATGGCTAAAAATTGCGTATTTTCGAGTAAAACGCTTAAATACTTGTGCAGCTCTTAGCTCACTGAGTTCTACTACTTCGAGTGACCCAGAGCCAACCACATGGAGGTGGTTGCACATCGGGCTCCACCCACGCCCTACCCAACCAACCAACCAACCATATGTAGAACGTGCTTATTTAAGTCTCAGAGTCATTAATTACATCCACAAAATCTTTCTTAGTGTCAAATAAGTTGACAGTCTTTCGAAAAAGAAGTGTGGCGCGTATCTGTCGGTCCCGAGCCTCGGGACCGATGCCTTGTCTGGACACCTCTGTACCAGTCTAACAGTTCTTTCCACCGCTACTGTGTGACAAGGGAAAGATGTAAAGTCCCAGACTGGTACCAAGCCATCGGCCATACATAGATAGCGGTAAGTTGATCCTCTGTTATAGGAATTAAAACTAGAGGTACGGTAAGTGAAACATCTGTCTGTTCCCAGTCAATCCTTAACAATTTGATTGCTTGGAAGATGTGCCGACTCACATCAGCGATAGACTTATCCCGTCTGATGTGGAACCACTGAGGTGCGTATACTGTAAGTATTCAACTAATACTTGCAGTTTGTTTGTGGGTCTTTTTGTTGATATGTATAATCTCAGAATTCTATTTGCAGTTGTTAGTAAGCGAGCCATGTTGATGGGGCCTATCTTCCGGGAGGCCAGCTCAGGAGAGCACGCTCCGAGCCGTATGGAATCTGATATCTCATAAAGATACCTTTGATCTGAGTTGAGATCAGTGGGCTCAATCTCAGGTAAGTCACACTCAACTTGCTTAAACTTTACAACATCGAGGGTCTCACAAGTTGCAACTTGTCCCCCTATTGGCCCTGAGTATTTGTTCGGACCAGAGGTAGTTCCGTCAATAAATACGAAAAGACTTCTGAACGGTAGCTCATTGAAATTAAATACACAGACAACCCATTGCAAGGGACGATCAAGTCGTTCCTCTAGTAGACGAATAATTCCTCCCTTCCAGCCCGTATTCGTATTTGTACCGTCACAACCCACGACTACCACTGCATCGAAGCCTCCATTCAGTTCTGTTGTTACGTAATTGTAAGTAGAATCACACTCATCTTGGGCATGGCTCTATGGTGTGACGACATGGCCTACGTATTTAAAACCTGGTTCGACCACCAAAGATATGTGTTCCTCGTTAATAAATCCGGAGGCTGTCAATGTTTCGTCTTTCCGACTATCAAAGTATAAGCCACAAATAGAATCCTCATGGCATGATTCCTCCTTCAACTTGGATCCTATTTTAATTTTCTCGCGCCTTATCTTACTTTTATCTATGAATAGGCACTCAGGTGCTTTTTGAGAAATATCCGGGGAGATCATACCTGCTCGATTGGCAGCGAGGAGTACAGACGAGCTTAAATGTGCCGCAGCCCGTTGACTTATACTATAGTTTTAAGCAACCACTGCTGCTTCAGATAGGTCAAGTCTGGCCTGCAATGACTTTCTCTGCACAAGTCTGCGTGGTATGTCGTGAAATCGTCATCATCGGTAGAAGCATCCACCTTTACCTTAATTTCAGGAGGAGGATTATCACCTTCACCTTCCTCAAAGAAGGAATCTAAATCTATTTCCATATCAATCGTAGAGGAAGATGTGGAGGCCGATGCAGTAGGAACGCCTTCCCCACCCTCTCCTCATTCAAGTCTGCCTCTTTTTGCATTACGTTCTGATCTCTTATGTATTTTTCAGAGATATCTACGCCTGCGATTCCCATGAGTCTTTTACCTCTTTGGTCAAGATAGAAGGCATCCTCTGCGGCTGGAACCTTCTTTTCCTTGGGATAGGAGCACCTAGACAAGTCAACGCACTTACAAGCGGCTATGTTAAATAATTCAGAGCAGTACTCTTTGAAGGCGGCGATTTTCTCATCCTTATTATTTTGAGAAGTTGTTTTACTCTTCAATGAATTTTTCAACGTAGTGTATGTTTTATGAAGATTTGTGAGACATTCCTTAATGCGCTGCTCTGAGACCGTTGGGATAGAAGCAGATTCCCAAATAACTATTAGTTTGGAACGGACTTCGTCGGCAATGTCTCCGAACGAAGGCTCCTTGTCTTTTTCTGAAAGACAGCCCTTTTGTCTTCGAACCTCCTGACAACATCGAAGAACGTCAGCCCCCGTTGGCAAGACGTTCGGACCAAAATATTTCGGAGGACCAAATATAGGGCACTGCACAAAATCTCTCTTTGCGAATTTCGACATGCTGTGGCATACAAACCAAAGAGGGGAGTGCAGGCAGAACCAGAATCTCTACCACCAAAAGAACCAACGACGAGACAAGGAGAAGAAGAAACTATAACGACAACGTCAACTAGCACCTGCGAGTGAACGAACAGTACGAGCCATTGACAGGTTCTGACAAGTCTCGACAACGCTTGACCAGGGGGAGTAAGAGGGGAGAAGGAGACCGGTGACCGGAGGGGGGGGGTCCAGTTTCAGTGTAGAGGTGGCACAGACGCTCGTGTCCTCGTAAACAGACATGATCCACGGACCGCACAATTATTTAAGCGTTTTACTCGAAAATATGCAATATTGAGCCATTGCCCCCTCCATGAGGATTGGCATGGGGTGACTTTGGCGACTCGATATGGACCTCTAAGTACCCTCTGATGACTTTTCATTGTAAAGTCACCTTTGAAAGGCATCGGTATCGATTTAAAGCCCATTTTTGCGAAACCTTAAATTTTAGTGTTTTTAGTGAAATTTCGAGATTTCACCCTCAAAGAAGAGACTGAAGATATTATCCGATTTCAAAATTTCAAAGTGCGCTGAGTTTCGGATTGGACTGGGCCACTTTTCCGCACCCAGGCGTTTCCTGGACGCACAATGTTGGTTTTTGGCCCCAGCCTAATGTACATATATAATTGTATGAATATAAGTAAATCTAATATTTTATCTGTAATTAAATTAGGCGTATCTGAAACAATCAACATAGTAACGTTTAGAAAATTCTGCCCGCATCGCGGACATATTCTCATCGCGCGCGGCTCGCTGCGCTCGCAAGTTTGAACGCGCCTAGGGCACGCGATTGTTGGTTCTCGCGCTTCGCGCTCGAAAATATATTTATCTCGTGCTTCGGACGAAATTTAATATCCCCGTTTAAAAAAATGCGCATTCTTTAACAAAAATTTGGTTATTCTACGTTTTTTTGCAACTTTTGTCGTTTTTCCATAAACTGAATTTGCTCATTTCCAATGTTTCTTTATGATATAAACTTTACACATGCGGTCTACTGAAATTTATTTTTTAATTTATCAAGAAAATTTAAAAAGTTTTTATGATAATCTTCTAGGGCATTTAGAAATCAAACTTTTTCTTTTCTTTCCATTTTATCATATCGTCCTTTAATTCAAAATACGCTCACTTTTTGAATTTTATCCAAAATGACTCGCTAACGAACTTGACCTTTATCTTAGGACACTTAAAGAGTATACCAAAGGCCAATCCAATCTGTCAATTCTTTCGAAAGTTATCGTGGTAACAAATCAAAAATCTACAGACACAGAGCAACACAGCCACAGAGACACACACGAATACACACACACACAGAAACATGCATATACAGCCAGAAACGCGCACGCACAGACAGACGGACACATTCTTAAAAACATGTTTTTCGGATTCAGGGGGTCTCAAAACGTGGATATTTGGCAAAAACGGAAGGTTCAAGTTTTACACAAATCTAATACCTTCTCTGGTGAGAATGTGAAAATTAATTAATTTGTCATGAATAATGTTTTGGTAGTTCTGTTTTTTGTTCGAATCGTAAGAAATAGCATTAAGAAAAATTTTTTAAAAAGTAGATTTTTGATAACCCACACACGAGACGAATAAGAAAATTAAAAAACATAAGTTGTGATGAAAATGTGCCCACGCAGCGGGCTGATTTTTTATTGTCAATATAGTTTTTCGCGATTAAAACACAGAATACGCATGCTATCAAATGTGATTGAAACAAGTTTGTAGATCTTTTTAAAATGCACAACTTTTGCCTCACCATCTTTGCACCTATTTTGCACAGTTTAACCGCAAAAACTAATTTTTGATTTTCCATTATTTTTTTATGCTGTCAAAATTTGAATTTTCGAGTGGTCTCAAAAATTCTTTCGAAAGTTATCGTGCTAATAAACTAAAAATCTACAGAAACACAGAACCACAGACACACGCACACACAGAGAAACACGCACTCACAGCCAATCAGACGCATTCGTAGAAACCTGTTTTTCGGATACAGGGGACCTTAAAACGTGGAAATTTGACCAAAACGAGGGGGGGGGGGGGGGGGG
>NC_046663.1:131695555-131696492 GCF_010883055.1 Belonocnema kinseyi
TGTATATACAACCATGCCTCTCGCCAATTCTTAGGTCGTTTTTGCTCTTAGGTAATTGCGGTTTTTGTCTGAAATGTTCAACTTTTTGTTCCCTTTTCATTAGTATGGTAATAATTAATTTAAGTTAGAGAAAAATAGTTCTTTAATTATTTTATTATTGTTTAGAACTATATTCTCTTAGATAAGTGCAAGAAAATTGCTGTTTATTTTGAAATGTTGAACTTTCCTTTGCCTTTTTTAGTTAAATTAACATTTCTTTTTCAAATTTATTTGCTCATCTTTTTAAAATCTTGTATGATTATTCTTCAAAAAATTTAAACAAAATTTTGAAGATTTCATGTCATGAGTTATAGTATATAATAATCAAACCGAAGGGCCTATGACAAAGCCACCGAACGCGTCCTCGGGTTGCGGGTAGAGGGTCCCTGTACCAAGGGTATCTGCTGAGTATGGTTACAAAAATAAATAGGCAGTCGCGGACAATTGTCCAGGGGTGGTCCCGAAGGAATTAACCCCCAAGCTTAGGCGTGAAAACCGTGCCGAAAGCTGAATGACACCTGCGTGAGGTGTCTAGAACGGTGACTCTGGGACACCGGGCGATCTCTCAGAGTACGCAGCCTTATCCTTACATGCGGGGCTCTACAAGGATGAACAAACCACTTTCCCCAGCTTCTCGTGGGAACAACAATGACAACAGAAAACATAGTGGTAGTAACGGGGTTACATGGTTACATGAGAAACACCCGGAGCTATCGCACTTTTCGCAGCAACGTCTGCGAAACCATGCTGAATTACTCCGAAAAAGGGGCTATGTAAGCCGAACGCCTACTCTATCACAGCTAGAACAAGCCGGCAACAGAGAAAGAGAGGTGACACTAAGACCAACCGCGGGCAGGCATCCAATAGAGGAAGAGCGATGCTTTACGACCCGGAGAAA
>NC_046663.1:131696592-131698397 GCF_010883055.1 Belonocnema kinseyi
ATATCTAGTCGAGAGTGGTGCTGACTGAAAACAGATGATTTGGAGCGATTCGCGCGCCATCTGTTGGTCATTCTAAGGACTTATTGAACTACCCTCGTAGCTAGACTGATCTCCAAGTACTCCACGTATTATTCGAGAAAGGATTTACACCCAATTGGACGACCGAGATGTTCAATGTTGATCGAATTACGTTGAAAAATCCAGTGACGTACAAGCTCAAGGACTATCGAGATCAACCCATCCTTGGCGGATTCTATGAACAAGAACTTCTTAAAGTAAAACATCCAGACATTTACCTTGTAGAGAAAGTAATCAAGAAACGTGGGAACAAAATTAGTTGAATTAGCGTTAAGCTAACGTTAAACCAATTTTTAGTTAACTCTATGCAGCGTTAAATTAACGGTAAACTAATGACGAAGTAGGGCTAGGATATTAAGTGTATGCTTATACTAGATACATGTAACGTTTCAATAAATAAAAGAAAGAAATTCATACATACTGTGATTTTATCCATAAAAATCATCAAAAATATTATTTATAACTATTAAAAACTATTTACAACTAGAAAAATAAATTAAAACTACTATTTACAAAAAAATTAAATTATTCGCAAGAAGGTATAGCAGTTCATCGCCGCTTTCGGTTAAATTGGTGTCATTATCGATTAAATTTATTTTGTAGTGGCCCCATGCTAGTGTTTTTGTATTGTTTTTTAGTACAAAACCTCTTGTCGTATGGACTCAATGCTATTTTTTCTGGTTAACTGTCCCTAAGTTGTGAAGCCTCAACTGAAAAACATACTGTGTTCTTGTTTGAATATCAAAATTTTGAACACATTCCAGATAATCATCAAAACAGATACTCTTCTTTACAACGCTTGCTTTGAATCCTTTAGCTTTTTTCAGAAAGTCTTTACCAATAACGCGCACACTGTACATTTTGCTCCGCTAGCCGACAAATTCAGTAATAATTTTACAAGGAACATTCTTCTTTCATGAGACCGAGAATTTTCTTGTTGGCTTGCGGCATTCCGAAAATATTGTCTCGAAGGTAGTCAGATATGTTGAATTTGTGTATGTCCGTCTTCATGTCAGAGTAAATGTCATTACATTTTATTTCGTAGGCAAAAATGTCTGTTTTGGTGTACAATATTTTACAATCGTTTCTATGCTTTTTGCGCAGGTAATTGTAGTGGAAGTCGTAGATGAGAATTTTGGACACGTCCAGCACCGTAAGCCCTACATAGATAGGTTTATTAAACAAGACTTCTACTTTTCTCAACTCTATTGCTGCAAAATTTTCTTGAAAATTGCACGACTATGGAAATTTGGTTTAGCTATGAGGGCTTCTACTCCATACCTACTCTTCCACTTTGTCACAAGTTTAACTTTTACATGCTTTCGTACGTCTTCTAGCGTCTTTCCTTAAACTGCATTTTTTTCAATTTAAATAGATTCTTGTCAAAATCATTTTTTTGCATTAGTTCTCAATGTTGTATTCAAATCAATGTAACTTTTAAGTCATGCTAGAAGCTTCTCCTGGCTTGATCCCGGTGGTTCTTAATGCTCTGGACAGAACGGCATATCATTACGTTGATCTTGAAGCTGCGGTGGATATTACAAATCCACTTCTAGTATATAACCCATCAGTGAATTATCAGGAACATTGAAATCAAATTTTTGAAGATTGGTCACCCTCTCGAAACCATCGAAAGGTAGTGGTTGTCCCATTGCCTAACTATATATGTTGTTTGCATCAAAATACATGATGTAGATTATCTCACTATTTTCTTAGAATACTATATA
>NC_046663.1:131698497-131703314 GCF_010883055.1 Belonocnema kinseyi
CCATATAAAGCATGTAAGAAAATTACGGAAACTTGTGGCGAGGTCACATAAAATAAATAATTATTTGCATAGTTCCTTTTTCGTAATTTTCAAATCCCAGAATACACAAAAAATTCATGAAAATATCTTTTTCAATAAAGTCAAGAATTAATCAATATATATTATTGAATGATTGAAATCATTTTTATTTCTTAAATGCAAATAAGCTAAATAAAACATAATATTGAAGATGTGCATTGAAGATATACAATATATGTAGGTACATACATATAAATTTCAATTATTTATAAGTTAAATGAATTATTTTTCCAATGCAGATCTTCAATATTATGTTTTATTTAGCTTATTTGAATTTAAGAAATAAAAATGATTTCAATAATTCAATAATTAGGTTAGTAGCTTATTATAATTGAATTATTTATTTTTTAAATAATAAATTAGAATTTTTAATTAAATTAAATTATTAACAATTTAACCTTGTATTCATTCATAATTTAAGTCAACAATTATGGTAAAATAAATATAATAATTTAAAACATATTTTCCTAAATAAAAATGTATTAAATTTTAAAATGAATTGAAAATGGTAAACGTAGTATTGAAATGTTGTCAAATCCACATTTAAAAGAAGTTAATTTATTACGTATTTTGTTATTATTTCTTCTTAAAATAAATTGATAACAATAATAATAGTCTTACAATTATAATTAACAATAAAGTAATAGATAATAAATCAAAAAAATTTTATATTAAAAATCTTAAATTTTTTTATTGGAAATGCAATTTAATTTATATACTATATACAATAATAATTTTATCAGTTAATGATTGTAAATTCAATCATTTAAATTAAATCAACAAAATGTCAATATCAAAAAGCAGCTTCAAACCTAAAATGATGGTATGAAGACATATGATTTTAATATATTCGAATTTATATAATTAATAAAAATAATTTTGCAATAATAACATGTAATTCATGGAATTCTCTAGTTATAAAAACTATTGAACTATAAAATTAATCTCCTTAACAATAAAGTGATTAATTATATTCGCATAATTGAATTTAAGAAAATTCTAACCCGAATAAGGTTGTTAAAATGAATCCAATTCATCTTTTGAATTTATTCGTAAATAGCAAATATTGGTGACATCAAGTAATTGTAATACAAGATGATAATAAAATAATTGTATTTGATCAAGTAATTTCATTAGCATTAAATTTATTCGTATTTTTAGGAGGTCATAGTCTTACAATTTCTACATTAGCGGATAAGGCTAAATAAAAATAAGATACAATAATCATAATAATTCTGAAAGAATAAATAAAAATATTCCTATTCTTAATAATTTTCGGATTTTTAAAGTATGTATTCCTTAAAATCTTCTTTCTCGAATAACATTTTGTCATCATTGAAATGTAATTAAAATAATTTATGTTTTATATATTAATTAGTTTCAGATGAATATAAGGATCTTAAAATAGAAAATACATAAGCTTGAATAAAAGAAACTTCAACTTCTAAAACTACTGACAAAGATATGAATGATTGTCAAATTGCAGCAAACTTTGGTACCTAAAGTGGCAAACACATTATCATGAGGAATTTCATATTTAATAACCAAAGTTTATTGTATCACATTTGAGAATTTAAAATCCAAAATGGGCATTTCCGAAAATAAGAAATAATAATAAAATTCGTACATTAAACTTGGAAAGCGAATTTGAGGTTAAGAGTTAGTTGAAAAGGAGGGCAAGCCTTTAAAAAGTTCAAAAGCTGTAACGCATGCAAATTAGGAAGAACTAAATATTTTACCACATATTGTAGATAATTTTCATGAACATACGTAAGGCAACGTAATAAATTAGAAATCCAACATAGAATACATCATCTTTTCGATATAATAGTAAGTGTACCTACCTGTATTGAAATTCTACTTTTCATTAAGACGTTTGATCTCTATTTGCAAACGGAGGTTGGGAAATAATAAACAACCCAGCCCATCTGATCCTCTCGCATCCACAGATGCACGCGGTATCACTGCATCACACGAATTACGAATGAAAAACGATTGAGTTGATCCTTTTTTAATATTTATAAAAAAAATAATACATTCTTATCACAAATAAACGCCTGAGCATTAAATAAAAAGCCTATGAGCAAGTAACGTAATGGTTTATATTTTTTTTATTCAGAAACTGTTTTAAGCAATATCTCTGATGAAGATTTTGTTGTCAAAATGTACATTTGATATTTTTTGTCTGATTTACAAAAAAATAGGTTTATATTTTAAATTAAATTTGATAGAAAAATGTGTTTACACACAAACACCCCTAATAATTCTGTTTTTATTACACAAATGTAACCACAAATAGTTCACTATATAAAAATGACTCACGCAAATGACGATTAAAATGACAAAAATCTAGGGACAAACTTTAAGGGTTATACAATAATGTTAAAATTTTCCACTGTATTTTCGTGAAAGTAAACTACATTGGCAAGCCCTATCAAAAAATCCCGAATCTGCCATGTTCTGCAGCCATAACAGGCGAATTCTAGACAGTCTCTCTTCCCCCATGCCCAGAACTCTCTCCAACCAGTTCAGTGCCATTTTTAAGATATTATAGGCAATTGGGACTCTGCCTAGCTCTAGTCTCAGAGCATAACCTGGAGTGTAAGGAGGAAGCCCAAGTACTTTCTTGAAGAAAGTGATTTGAATGACCTCGACTTCCTCACAGTATCTTAGTTCCCAAATTCCTATATCATAGAGCAGAACATTAGCTACAAGATTTTGAAAAATAATCAATTTTGAGTGCCACGAATCTGCTTTGGAGTTACGCGGAACTTGCCCCCAGAGCCACCCTTGCGGCAGCAATTCTTTTATTACAAGCCAGTGTAAAGGTACCAGAGCTCGAAAATGGTTTCCCCAGATAGATATATTCCCTGACCATGTCGAGCTGCGTGTCATTTAAAGTGAAACCTGCAATCCTAAGTGGCCTCTCTCTATGAAAGATCCTTTATTGCTTCTGTGAAATGTAAAGCACATGCTGCTAAATATATAGTACTTTCCCATTCAGGATAAAGGCGCGTAAGGCCAGCCGGACAATCACCCTTCAGTCTTCCATTAAGTATAGCAACACCACGTAGTTCTAAACATTCAATCAGGACAGTACCACGTTCACAAATAACAGAATCGGCCACCAGTCTCTCCGAGCTCGCACTCACCCCCACCTGTATAACATAAGAGCATACTTGATTCAAATCCCTGATCCGCGCATGGAAGTTGCCCACAGAATTATTGTCGTGAAAGGATGTTATTCTTCTAACCGATCAAGTACCGCATCCAAACCATGGCGCAAATATTCATGGTCAAGACTCGGTTTCAGAAAACAATCCGAACTAACCTCCCACTCACCATCGCGGACAGATCATTTACTGGAGTTCTTGACAAGGAATTCTGGAGTGAGTTTCCGGGTAGAAAATCATTAATAGAATCGCCCCTATTTCGACGAGAATCTTCGGATGAAGAAGCTCATGCCGATCCTAAACCAGTTTTCTTGGGGGGGGGGGGTTTGCCCCTCTGTCTCATGAATGTGTCCTTCGGCTCAACAAATGTATCTAAAGAACTGTAAGGAGGGCCAGCAAGCATGGCACTAATGTCGTCAGATGACAGCACCTTCCCGTCGAATTCTAAGTGATTACCTTTCAGTATAACTTCGAAACCTCTATCTCTCAGGCTATTCTTCTTCTGCATGAGCTGCCATCTCGCCTGTCATTTAAGTTTCGACCTGTAACTCGAGACTGTCAGGCCCATTTCCGCGAAGGATTTTGCTTTTTTAAAGACCCGAAACCTTTGGGATGGAGACCCCAGCCTTATCAACACCGGTCTGGCACCAAGCTCCTTTCCCAGACGAAAATCAGATTCCACCACAACAGATTCTACTTTAGCTTTCGAGAACACTCCTCGACAAGACGAGTGTATCTTGTTTCAGAGATTCCGTTTCTCTTTTCAGAAGGTCTAATTCTCCCTGAATCTGAGCGACTGAACCCTTCAGGGCAGTTACATCATTTTTGGCAATCGACAAAATTCAGCCCAACACCAGCCCTGCACTTTACCTTTAAAAACTCAGGCTCAAGTTCAGTCAGAAAAAGAAACCGCAGGCGAAAACAGACAGAGAAAACCCGCAGAGAAAAAATAAGTGTTTTGAGGACTTTTCAAAAGTTATAATTCCTTTTTAAGATGTTTCCACCAATTTTAAATCGTTTGGATACAAAATGTAAATGTTCTATTTTTACACTGTATTTAATTTAAGTTAAACTACATTTTTAAGCCCTTAAAAAATGGAAAATCAAGTTCTATACAAAAATGGTTGAAATAAAATTATTTAGGACTTTTTGAAAGTTATAATTCTTTTTTGAGATTTCTTCTTGTCTTATGTTTTTTGTTATTTTTCTGAAAATGCAATAACTTTGTTAAAAAGTTATCCTTTTTGGTCGAAAATTTAGCTATTTCCAGTATGCAACAAAATTAAGGATGTCCTAGAGACGTCTTTGGGACCTCCTTAAGACCTCTTTTCCAACATGTCTTTTATGCATCCTAGGGACGCTCTTAAATCGTTTAATGCCAGTACGAAAAGTGTCCCAAGAACATCTATGTCTTTAAGACGTCTTTAGGTCATCTTTAGGACATTGGACGTCTTAGAGACGTTTGTTGGGCTGGCACGGGACATGCTAGAAACATCCTAAGCACATTCTTGTGATTTTCATAGTTTTGTGCCTACAGGGTTGTCCGAAAATTGGTCTTTTTGGTTT
>NC_046663.1:131703414-131704089 GCF_010883055.1 Belonocnema kinseyi
TTGGGCTGGCACGGGACATGCTAGAAACATCCTAAGCACATTCTTGTGATTTTCATAGTTTTGTGCCTACAGGGTTGTCCGAAAATTGGTCTTTTTGGTTTCAAAACTGATCTGTCTTAGTAGAAATTGCATCTTTCTTACATAAAAATGCAACTTATTGGTTAAAAATTCAACAATATTGTTAAAAAGTCGTCTTTTTTGATTAAAAACTCAACTGTTTTCTTTAAAATTCGTCTTTTTAGGTAGAAAATTTCAGTATTTCCTAAAAAATGTACTACTAATTCCCTCTCTAGAAGAAAAGTGCTACGCCGCTTTTGTAACCAGCCAATTACTGGTAATAAAACGCAGGCAATCACCCATACTTTTGAGTTCACAGGATTGAGTACGTCAGACAATAGTTGTAGGTAATGAGATCTTGGGATTGAACCAAACGGATAATGTCTGTCGAACTCCTGTGGTTATGAATATTCTAATCAATCATACATTTTTGCATGTGTATGGGTTGACACAGTATTGCATAATAATAAAAATAAGATTATAGCAGAACCGTCAGCCTATTGACACAGCAGCAGTTTTTACGAAAAGGTAACAAATATTTGTACGCGCGGTGCAAGTGATCCGTTCAAATTTCAGATAATGTTAAAATTAAAACTAAACAAGTGTGTTCACATTAGG
>NC_046663.1:131704099-131708801 GCF_010883055.1 Belonocnema kinseyi
GTCAACCGGCAAAACCCCCATTGCATTCACCCCCGCCGGTTGTAAAGTGCTGCACTGTAACGGGCTGTATATTACGTGACAAGGTCAATTTAGTCAATCATAATATTTTCATAATTTTAATTGAAAAAGAATTAGATAATAAGTAAACTGAGACTAAATTAACGCCATGTCACGTGATAAGAATATTCTTATCTGTAATATTGCTTACATGCATATTGGTTCTCAAAGTATTTAAAATTCCAACAAAAAAAGTATAGGTGTGACTTCTGTACAAGAATCGCAACATTTTATCTGTCTGTTACATTGTAATTAAAAAATTTTGAAGTTAGATTTAATTTTTTTTTAACGAAACGAAAATGGTAGTTTTCCATTTTTGTAAAATATTATAATCCTTCTCTTTACCCGATTTATTTCCAGAGGCCCTAAGCAAAGTTGCGCCTGAGGGCCTTGAGTTGAGTTCGTCCTGCACTGAAAGATCACAAGCTGAAAAACTTGTTTTCTTTACCGACCGCCGGTACTAGTAGTAAATAGCTGACCATGATAAGATTGTATCAGCAGAGCAGCGGTCGATCGCGCTCGATATTACTGATAATATTATATTGAGAGTTTATAAAATGTCTTTCTTCTCTCAACTGTGTACATGGCCACACACTATCATTTTACATTTATTTACCATTTCCCAAATTATTTCCTATTTATTTTTAATTTATTTTTTACATGTGGACAAAAAAAATTATAAGTGGGGCCTGGTTTAGTTGCATAATTCGCGCGCAGCATGACCTTAAACTAAATTGACAAGTCAAATACAAAATGGTTAAAATAAAATTATTTAGGAGTTTTCAAAAATTATAATTCATTTTCAAAGATTTTCTCATGTATATTGAATCACTTAAATCGAAATTTGAATTTTCTATTTTCCACGGTATTTTTTGAAAATCTAACTAAATGTCCCAGTCATACACAAAAATGTTTAAAATGAAATCATCCAGGACTTTCAAAAGTTATAATTCCTTTTTGACATTTTTTCCAGTATTTATAGTCGTTTGAATAAAAATTTGAATATTATATTTTTTCAAGGTATTTTTGTAAAATGACACTTAATTATCAATTCCTATAAACAAAATTGTTTAGGGCTTTTAAAAGTTATAATTCATTTTTGCGATTTTTTCCTGTATTTTTAGTAATTTGGATTGAAATTTGAATGTTCAATTTTTCCATAGGATTTTCATAAAATTAATCTAAATTTTTAAGTCCTAGAAAAATAAATAAAAAATTTTGTATCGCGAAATTTATCCTTTCGCGAAGAAATCACAATTTAAGATTGCAATATCTCAGTCTGACACATTTTTTTCTTTTCTAAATATTATTAAAAAAATATTTTGTTTTCATTAAATGATAATATCAAGAAACGCCAATGTTATAAGGTTAAAAAACGTATTTATATATTAAAGATTTCTACTGTATTTTATCTAAACCTTTAATAAACAATAAGAAAAAATTATTGTATAAGAAAATGAGATTTCGAAATAATCTGCTTAGCATAAAATATGTGTTTCACAGCTTAAAACCTTATTGTTCCTGTAAAATCGTTCCATATCTTCAGAAATTCTAGAAAATTTCTGCTAAAATATTTCAAACGCTTTGAAATCTCTTCAAATTATTGAAATGATTTTATAATTTCTTGGGATCCATTAAAATTCCTGAAAATATTTTCAATTAAAAGCTCTTGAAAATGCATTAGGAGTTTTAAGCATAGCATGCCACCCCCTAAATCCCTTGAAATTATTAAAATCTCTTGAAATTTTTTTCGAATCTTTAAAAATAATCCAAGATAATTCAGAAATAGGTATCGACTTAAATTGAAATATTTATTGAAAGGGAAGTGTCTACTATGATCTTTTTACATTCTCATTATTTATGATTGAGAAAGTATTAGAATTGTCGGAAATTTGACATCACACTTTTTCAACGCATCTCCACGTTTCAAGACGCCCTGAATCCAAAAATCAGGTTTTCACGATGGCGTCTGCCTGCCTGCCTGTCCGTCCGTCCGTCCGTAAACACGATAACTCTCGAAAAAATGAACGAATCAAATCCATCTTTGGCACACTTTTTCTAGGTCCTAAAAGAAAGGAAGAGTTCGTTAACCAGCCATTTTTGATAAAAATTCAAAAAGTTAGCGCATTTTGAAAATTTTTGAATTTTTTTCGATAAAAAGAAAATTCTCAGAGTTAAAGCGTTTTCAAAATTTTTTTAATCAACTGAAAATCAAAATTTGAAGCCAAAAAGCGCACTATATAAAAAAAAATGGTTATCCCAAAAACGATCTACAATTTCGTTAAGAATCACTTCTTGATAGGACGCGTACGTTTTATTTTATTCGTGAAAAATAACGTTGAAAAAAGTAAAATAAATAAAATGTGTGGAAAAACGACGAAAGTTACGAGAAAAAAAAAACCTGTTTACAAATGTCTGTCGGGAATCGAGCGCGCAGCGCGAGTGTCACGATAAGAATGTGTACCTCAAAGCCTACAGAGCTTTGAGAAACTTAATCTTTGACCTCTAGGAAGCTTTCATCTTATTATACATTTTTTAAATATAGTATATGGTACAATAGGATTACCGGGACCGCTCTGTGAGGCCTACCCATATTAAAATCAATTGATTTCCAATGCCGACATTTTTTTATACGGATAACATTTTATATGCAACCTTTATTTCAATCTATTTCTGAAGGGACCGAAAGATTTATTTTTAGCCCTGCGCCCCAGGGCTCCGAGTGAACTTTCCGACACTGCTAATAAACGAAATAATAAAGCCAAATTTGTTTTAAACGGGTGCATCAGTATTCAGTTCAGCGAAGATTGATCTCTATCTTTCTCTGATCACTTGTCTCTTTTCAACTAGACGAGTTCTTTTTGGCAAAATTAATATACGAAGATTGTCGAAGGTCATCGAAGTGACACCGAGTGCTGCCGGTTGCTGTCCATCGGTTGTAAGCACGCGATTACGATGCGCCACACTGGTGCCAGATTGTGGATGAAACTTACCCACACCATAGATACCGCTTGGAAGCCACAAAACAGAAGGTGCATGATTACCACTGTAAGTTCTTGTGTAATCCGAGAATGCACAACTCGAACTTCGGTTTTCTCAGGTTTTCTGCTGCACGCTGACTGCCGATCTGACAGCTTCGGAAAACTTCGGTGGTTTTCTATTTGTATCTCGATCCCCATTTAAAAGAAACTAAAGAAATTGGCGATTTTGACGTTTCGCGTGATTCTTAATTTCATGTATGCGTCAATTTTAAGGTTATGTTTTTTTTTACTAATTTAACTATTCTACACCTGAAAAGCGTAACCTTCAAATCGACGCATGCATGAAATTAAGAATCTCTTGAAACACGAAAATCGCCAATTTCTTCAATTTCTTTTAAACGGGGATCGAGACATAAACAGAAAACAACCAAAGTTTTCCGAAGCTGTCAGATCGGCAGTCAGCGTGCAGCCGAAAACCTGAGAAAACCGAAGTTCGAGTCGTGCATTTTCCGCTTACACACGAAATTACAATAGTAATCATGCACCTTCTGTTTTGCGGTTCCCAAGCGGTAGGTATGGTGGGGGCAAATTTCATCCACGATCTGGCACCAGTGTGGCGCATTGTAATCGCGTGTTTACAACCGATGAACAGCAACCGGCAGCGCTAGGTGTCACTCGTGTCACTTTAAAGACCTTCGACAATCTTCGTTTATTAATGTTGCTAAAAAGAACTCGTCCAGTTGAAAAGAGACAAGTGATCAAAAAAAGTGAGAAATCAATCGTCGCTGAACTGAACACTGATGCGCCCGTTGAAGACAAATTTGGCTTTATTATTTCGTTTTTCAGCAGTGTCGGAAAGTTCACACGGAACCCTGGGGCGCAGTGCTGAAAATAAATGTTTCGGTCCTCTCAGAATTAGATTGAAGTCATTGCAGTCACTGCAAGTAACTTTTTTTCTGAAATCACTTCCTTAGTCCCTATTTAAAATAAAAAGATCACAGTAGACACTTTTCTTTCAATAAATATTTCAATTCAAGTCTATGACTATTTCTGAATTATCTTGAATTCTTTTAAAATACTTCTAGATATTTTTAAAGTTTCGAAGAAATTTTCAATACATTTTAATAATTTGAAGAAATTTAGGGAATTGCATGCTACATACATTGGCGTTTCTTGATATTATCATTTAATAAAAACAAAATATTTTTTTAGAATATTTAGCAAAGAAAAAAATGTGTCAGACTGAGATATTGTAATCTTAAATGACTCAAAATACAGGAAAAAATCGCAAAATTAATTATAACTTTTAAAAGCCATAAACAATTTTGCTTTAACAATTTGCTTATAGGAATTGAAAATTAAGTGTCATTTTACGAAAATACCTTGAAAAAATATAATATTTAAATTTTGATTCAAACGACTTTAAATACTGGAAAAAATGTCGAAAAGGAATTATAACTTTCGAAAGTCCTGAATGATTTCCTTTAACCATTTTTGTATAGGACTTGGATATTTAGTTAGGTTTTACCAAAATACCGTGGAAAATAGAAAATTTAAATTTCGATTTACGAGGGTGGATTGATAAGTTTCCGGCCTGACCAAGAGATGGCGCCACTAGGCCTACCTTGAGGTGGCGTTCTATAGTACCATCCTTAGATAGCTTG
>NC_046663.1:131708901-131719878 GCF_010883055.1 Belonocnema kinseyi
CAGCCTTGGAGGAGATTATGTTGAGAAATAAAAAAAAAAAATTCTTAAAAACGTTGTTTTTCTTGGTCAGGCCGGAAACTTATCAATCCACCCTCGTAACTGATTCAATATACATGAAAAAATCTTTAAAAAGGAATTATAATTTTTGAAAAGTCCTAAATAATTTTATTTGAACCATTTTGTATTTGACTTGACAATTTAGTTTAATTTTAAGTAAATACGGTGGAAAATAGAACATTCAAAATTTCGATTTGAGCGATTGAAAAAACAGGGCAACAATCTCTAAAAAGGAATTAAAATTTTTTAAAAGTCCTAAAAAAATTAAATGTTTCTACTTTTGGTAGTGTTTCACAATGTAGTTTCATTTCACGCAATTACAGTGGAAAAACAGAAAATTCAAGTTTGAATCCAAACGACTCACAAGTACAAGAAAAAATCTCAAAAAAGAATTATACCTTTTAAAAACTCCTAAATAATTTTATTTCAACCATTTTTTTTATAGAACTTGATTTTACGTTTTCTATAGGGCTTGACAATGTAGGTTAATGTTAAGAAAATACAGTGGACTAATAGAAATCTCAAATTTTAATCCAAACGTTTCAAAATATGAGGAAAAATCTCAAAATGGAATTATAACTTTTAAAAGGAGTGAACAAATTTATTTTAGAATTTTTTGATTGGACTTGAAAATTTAGTTTAGTTTCACGAAAATATCGTGGAAAAATAGAAAATTCAAGTTTGGATCCAAACAAATCAAAATACAAGAAAAAATCTCAAAAAAGTATTATGACTTTTAAAAAGTCCGAAATAATTGTTTTTCTACCATTTTTTTACAGAACTTGATTTTCCATTTTTTGTAGGGCTTGAAAATGTAGTTTAATTTTAAGAAAATACAGTGCAAAAATAGAACATTTACATTTTGTATCCAAACGATTCAAAATTGGTGGAAACATCTCAAAAAGGAATTATAACTTTTGAAAAAGCCTCAAAAATTTTGTTTTTTCTCTGCGTTTTTTTCTCTGGCTGTTTTCGCCTGTGGTGGTTTTTTTCTGACTGAAATTGAGTCTGAGTTTTTTAGGGTGAAGTGCAGGGCTGGTGTTGAGCTGAATTTTGTCAATTACCAAAAATGATGTAACTGCCCTGAAGGGTTCCGTCGCTCAGATTCAGGGAGAATTAGACCTTCTGAGATGAGAAACAAAATATCTGAAATAAAGAAACGATGATCCGGAGAAGAAGAACACGGATTTGGAAAACGGCATGCTACTGTTGAATGGAGAGGTTTTGCAGCTCCGAAGGGATTCCTGTGCAAAAAATGTAATTTTGTATCCAAACGATTCAAAGTTTATGTGAAACATCTTAAAAAGGAATTATAACTTTTGAAAAGTCCTCAGAAATTTTATTTTAACAATTTTGTGTAGGACTTAACAAATTAGTTTAATTTTACAGAAATACAGTAGTAAAATAGAACATTCAAATATCGAGCGAAATACTAAAAATGCAGGGAAAAATCACAAAAAGGAATGATAAATTTTGAAAAGTCCAAAAATTTTATTTCATCAATTTTGTGGTATGATTTGTAATTTCAGTATAATTTTACGAAAATACAGTGGTAAAATGGCAAATTTTTATTTCGAACCAAACGATTCAAAATACTTGGAAAAAACTCTAAAAAGAAATTAAGATTTTTAAAAATGCATAAAAAATTTCTTTTTCCCTTTTTTTGTTTTGATAGGGCTTGACAATGTAGTTTAATTTCACGAAAATACAGTGGAAAAATACAACACTTAAATTTTGGATCCAAACGATTCAAAATACGTGGAAAAATCTCAAAAAGGAATGATAACTTTTGAAAAGTGCTAAATAATAATTTTCTTTTAACATTATTGTTATTATTTGAGTAATAAAAACAGAATTATTAGGGGTGTGAACGAACACAATATTCTATCAAATTTAATTTAAAATATAAACATATTTTTTTGTAAATCGGACCAAAAAATATGTTAAAAAATTCCTTGGCATCTTTTAAAACATCCACGAGTTGAAAATTATTCTTATTGAATAGTTGAAAATTTTTTAAAATTAAATTTCGAAAGCTTTGAATTTATAATTTACAGGAATTTTGAAGAATTAAAAAAAATTTAGAAGAGTTATTTTTAAAAATTTGAAAGTAATTAAGAAATCCTAAAAAAGGTTCTATGTATTTCAAAAGATTTTGAAGGATTGTAAAAATTTGACAGAATTTTAAAAGATTCCTAGGAATTTTCAATTGATAACATTAATTTAATATGAGATTTTGAAGGATTTGAAATATTTGAGGATGTTTTAAAAGATGTCAAGGAATTTTCAATTTATTTTTATAATTCACAGGAATTTCCAAAAAAATTTAATTTAAAAGGGGTATCTTAAAGAATTTTAAAGTACTTTAAAAATCTTTTTAAAAAAGTTCTAGGTATTTTAAAAGATTTTAAAGAATTGGAAAAATTTTAGAGAATTTTAGAAGATTCCAAGGAATTTTCAATTGATTACAGAAATTTAACACGAGATTTTGAAGTATTTGAAATATTTTAGGTTATTTTTAAAATTTCAATATATTTTCAAGAGTTTTAAAAAATGTCAAGAGACTTCAAAAGAATTTCAAGGTTTTTAAATATTTGAGGACGTTTTAAAAGATGTCAAAGAATTTTGAATTTATTTTCATAACTTAAGGTCACGTGATAAGTATAATAGCTGATCAAGTGAGCCCAAAGATCAATATTTTTTCACCCATATTGAAAAATAAAAATTTAAATAACGCGGAAATTTTCTTCGGGAAATGTTAATAAATATTTAAGGATCGTTTGTGGCCTTGCAAAGAGTTGGAGGAAGAAAAAAGTTTATTAATGCAATTAATGATTATCGACGTACACATTTAGGTTTCACAGCAGAAATTTAACTTTTAACTTTCTCTGACAGTAATAATAAAAATCTGTTTTACCCACAGACCCCTAGAAGATCAAAGTTGTCTACTCGCTGCGCTAGTGCTGCTTTGACACAGCTGATACCAGACTGATACGTATGTCAGACCAAATATGTTTATTTGCATTTCAAGTGCAAACATTAGTTTTTTCATTATTTGCGCATAATGTTCGTGAAAGATTTTGGTTGTTTTGCCCCACTTTAATAAATATAAACCTCAAAACTAGCCCATTGACAACACTGCAAATTGCTTGCAGGGTTTAACGACAACACGGTCGGTATTTCTCCAAAACAGTAATTGAAAAAAAAACACTTTTTTCACTATTCTAATTATTTAGGACCAGAGACACATTCTTGCATGCCTTCTATTTATCGTGCCAAATTTTTAACACCATATCTCATTCCATGTGGACGTAAGTTGGAAAAGAAAACTTCCACTGGTATTTTCTTTAAAAAACTTTTTCTCAAAATTTCCACAGGAACAAAGCAGAGCCATATACCTCCTCGTTCATTTCCCAAACTTTCAGAGCGATACCTCATTTAGTTTAGACGTAAGTTGGGAAAGAAAAATTGAAGACCAGGTTTGGTCACGTGACCCTCTCGTCACATGGCCTTAAAGGAATTTCAAAGAGTTGAAAAAATTATAAATGGGGCATTTTTAAAAATTCCAAAGTGCCTTAGAAGTCTTTAAAAAAAAAAGTGTTTTGTATTTCAAAAGATTTTGAAGGATTTGAAAAATTGAAGAGAATTTGAAAATATTCCAAGGAATTTTCAATTGATTATAAAAATTTAATATGAGATTTTGAAGGATTTGAAATATTTCAGGGTATTTTTAAAATATTTAAATATTTTCAAAAGATTTCAAAAATCGCAAGAAATTTAAAAAGATTTTTAAGGTTTTAAATATTTAAGGATGTTTCAAAAGATGTCAAGGATTTTCAAATTTATTTTTATGATTGAAAGGAATTTCAAAGATTTAAAATAATTTTAGAAGGGTTATTTAAAAAAATTCCAAAGCACTTTAGAAATCTTTAAAAAAAAGTTCCGGATATTTTAAAAGGTATTTTTAAATTTTCAATATATTTTCAAGAGCTTCAAAAAATTGTAAGATATTTCAAAAGACTTATAAGGATTTTAAATATTTGAGGATGTTTTAAAAGATGTCAAGGAATTTTCAACTTATTTCTTTATTCATAATGTGTTGCCTAAGGGTTTACATGTCTTCCACTCCTTACAATCTTTCCGCTTATATCTATATTTTTTTACAATCTTATCCTTTCTATGTATACAATCATTTACAACTATTTACATAAAGTTATATATATATATATATATATATTTCCTTATCTCCATTTCCCGCGATAGCGCAATTTAGGACTTATTAGCAAACGAGTGAGCGAGCGAACAAAGGCGAGAGTACAGGCGAGAGAGAGAAAGAAAGAGAATGAGAACGCAAACTCATCTTGTCCACTTAACTTTTACCTTACCATTACTCACAATCTTCACGCTCCTCATCTAAGCGACTTCCGTTTCCTTTTTGTTTCACTAATTAATTTCAATAAAATAATGTTTTTAATATTAATCATCTCTATATGTATATATGTGTATATGTATGTATGCTATATGTTTATATATGTATGCATATGTATGGATGTGTACATATACACATTAAAAAAAATTTTTTTTAATTTCTTATTTCAAATTTAAACTCAATTACGCGCTTCCACATCAATGGTTTTCAATGGAAACTTGCCTATTACATCATCGTTCATATCGTATTCTTCATGTATTTCTGAAACTGTAAATTTCTTTTCGTCTGTCCTAACCTACGCTAATTTGTTTTTCTCATAAAAATTTTAAAAAATTTATTTTAAATCGAGTGAAGTCTCGAAAAAAAATTTTGAGTCTTCTAAAAAATGACTAAATTTTAATTAATTTTTTTTAATTATTGACTGAAAATTACTTTTTTTGACTGAAAATTGATCTGTTTAACTATTTTAAAGTATCATCAACTCAGGTAGCAATGTATTCAAATCTACGTAATTATCCATCATATTTGTTCAGACTATAATTACTAATCTTTAATATAATTATTTAGGTTAAGAACCTTTGAAGAAGGTACGCATGTGTACCAAAACGTTAGGAACTTTCAAAAGGAGTTTGTCTATTAAATAAATGTCTGAGTTTCGAACAACAAGTTTTTTTGACTCATATTTATTTTTTGGTTTTACGATTGGACCGTAAGACATAAATAATTTAAAAATCTATGATTAGAAATCAATAAATATCAACGGTCGAAGAAAGGATTGATTTGTTTCATCAAATCGTTTTATAATTAAAAACCATTCTTGTAAAGTCTCAGTATCTTTCCTTTTTTCCATCCTTATATCTCTGCTCCATAAACTAATACCGGCCATACCAGCGTATCAAATAACCACATTCTCCTTCTTCATTTTTTAACCTTCTTTTTCCTATTCCCCATATCTATTTCATTACCCCTGCTCCTTTTTTTATCCTTTCTCTTATATGAGCTGTACGATCTCCATTCGTTTGCAAGATATATCCCAAATATTTATACTCTTTTACTTCTACTAACCTTGTTTACTTCCAGCTCCCTGTGCATTCTTTCCTCCTTTCTCCTCCTATTCTAAGCCTCATTATCTTTGTCTTTTCTACATTTACACTAATTGTCCCTTTTCCGTTTTAATTATCTTATTTACTAGATAATTCAGAACATATATGTTGTCCATTACCCCTATTTCTTTTCTAAACCCTGTCTGATTCGGTGACTCGATCTTTTTTTCTTTAACTTCTATTATCAATCTCTCCGAGAATATAGTTACCTATACTTTATACAGTGTTGGCACCAGCGTTTCCCCCTATAATCTTTAACGTCCTCTCCTTAGCCTTTCTTTATTATGGGTATAACTACTACTTATTTCCATAACTCTGGCTGCCCCTCACCACTCCATTTTCTATTACACATTATCCATGCCCATTCCTCTAGTTTCCCCCTCCATATTTCCATACTTCATTTGGAGTCTCATCTATACCAGGTGCCTTTCCATTCTTCATTATTCCTAAAACCTTAACTATTTTTTTCCTTGATATGCCCTCTTCCTCATCTCTTTCTCTACCATATTTTCCTCCCTTTATAACTTTTCTTTCTACTCCTCCTAGAAAATCCAAAAGATATTTCTTGCATTCTACCATTTCAATATCTTAGATTACTCTTTTTCTTCTTTTTCTTTCTTTATTCACTACCTTCCATAGCTCTTCTTCCGTCCTAGCCTTCTCCGCCTCTTTCTCAAACCTTTTATTTTCTTCCTCTTTATTTTGATAACACAACTCAGTATACTCTTTTTTTCCCCTATAATCTTCCCCATTACTTTTTTCTTTGCTCTACTTTCTTAATTCCTTTCTGAACTCCTTTTTGCTCTTTACAATCCTCATCCCATCCACTTCTATACCCCCCTTTACAAACTTCATTTTTGTTTGTGCACTCTAATTCTATTTTTATTTCTCCTATTATTTTTTCCATCTCCTCCTCCACATTTCCCTCTCCCATTTGTATATTTCTGACATTTTCTCTAAACCTTTATTTTCCTTCCCTTGAACAATCCCCTTTTCCTACTCTTTTTAGATTTGCTGCCCTTTTATTTATATTGCTATTGATTTGTTGTGCCTGTAATGTCACTATTAAGGGAAAGTGATCCGAATCAATATAATTACCCACCTCTAGTTTCTTAACCTTCTCTCTTACCTCATCATCCACTATCACATATTCAATTACCGTTCCCCTTTCACCCCCTGAGCGTGTATATTCTCAGTTAACTATTATCAGCCTAATCTCTTCTTCATTTTCTTCAATAATTTCTTTCATCTCCTCTGCTTTCTCCTGCATATCACCGTTCACACAAACCCCCACTACCTTCCACTTCTCTCCTCTCATCATTACCTCTTCTACTATTAATCCTTCTTCTTATTTTTTCTGGTCATTCTTGTATTTCCCTGTTATACATTCATTCTTTACTTCCATCACCATTCTTCACATTGCACTGCCCTTTTTATTCTTCCTGTTTCCTTTGTAACTCTTGGTAAACTTCCCCTTACTCTTTCCCATCCCTTTTCATCTAGCCATGTCTCCATCATTCCGACTACATTCCATTGTGTCAAATTTCTCATAAATTCCCTAACCTTTCTTTCCAATCCTGCTATATTCCAATAACAAATCTTCCATTCTTCCCTATTTTCGTTTCTCATCTTTTTTTCCTTCTTGCTATTTCTTATTTTCCTATCTCCCGTTCCTTCCTCCCTTAGTTTCCCTACACCTCATTTCTTACTATCTGTTCACTGTCTTTATCCCAATCCCACCATAATCCGTCCATCTGTATTCTACCATACTGAACCCATCTTCTCTTTCCCTTTTTTCTTTCCTCTTTCGATATTTTCCTTAATTTATACTGCATCTTCCTTTCTACTCATGTCAAAGCATCCTCTATTCTCTCTGGGCTTCCATATAATAACCTTTTCTTTGTCATGACTTCCCTCTTATGTTCCCATTTCTTTAGTTTCACCAGTATCATTATCTCCCCTCTTCGCTCTTCCCTTCCTACATTTCGCATTTCCTCTATCTCTACCTTAGCATCAATCCTTTTTAGTACTTCGTTAACCCCTTCCTTCAGCTCCTTCCCCTCTAATCTTATACCCCTTATCTTATACTAGGCAGTCTGATAAGTCCCTGAAAAATGAAACACGGAGACGTTTTTTTGGCCAAAGTCGGTTTTATTTTTCAACACACTCTCCTTTTAGGTCGATACAGCGAGTCCAACGATTTTCTAACTTTTTGATACCGTCTGAAAAGTACTCGATCGGAAGGTCTCCAAAATAAGCCTCAGTTTCAGCTATGAGCTCCTCATTTGAGTAAAAACGCTTACCGGTGAGCCATCTCTTCAGGTTAGGGAATAAGTAATAGTCGCTGGGGGCCAGGTTTGGTGAATACGGTGGCTGATGCACCAATTCGAAGCCGATTTTATGCAATTTTGCTTCTGCAACTAAGCATGAATGAACAGGCGCATTGTCGTGATGATAAAGCGGTTTTTTCTTCTTCAAATGCGGTCGTTTTTCGGCGATTTCGATTTTCAATCGGTCCAATAATGATGAATAGTATGCTCCGGTTATGGTTTTACCTTTTTCAAGATAGTCCACGAATATTATGCCATGTGCATTCCAAAATACGGAGGCCATAACTTTTCCGACCCATTGTTGCGTTTTTGGACGCTTCGGAGCACTTTGGCCCCTTGGAACCCACTGTTTTGCCTGTTGCGCTGACTCAGGAGTGTAGTAGTGGATCCAGGTTTCATCCACGGTTATGAATCGGGGCAAAAACTCGGTCGGTTTACGCGAAAATAATGCCAAATTCTGCTGGGAAGTTGTCACACGAATTCATTTTTGGTCCACTGTAAGCAAACGCGGCACCCATCGCGCGCAGAGCTTCTTCATGCCCAAAACTGAATGCACGATATTGCCCACACGTTCCAATGATATGCCTACAGCATTAGCTACCTCTCTCAATTTCACTTTGGGATCATTCAACATCATATCATGGATTTTTTCGACATTTTCTGGTGTAGTGACCTCTTTTGGGCGCCCAGATCGTTCAGCATCAACTGTGCTCGTACGGCCACGACGAAACTCGATAAACCACTTATGAATCGTTCCAATCGATGGTGCAGAGTCCGGGTAATACTTATCCAGCTTGGCCTTGGTCTCGGATATCGTTTTCTTGCCTAGTACCACAATCCCGGTTCGAGCTTTCAAGTTTCTTCATCCTACCTTGCATCTCCTTTACCTTTTTATTATTATCTTCTTCCTGCTTTTCTAGTTTTTCTTCCAATGACTGCATCCTCTTTTCTGACTTTTCCCTGATTTCTTCCCATTTTTTTATTTCTTTCTTAAATTCAGCCATTTCCCGTCTAATGGCCTTCATTAATTCGTCTCTCCTTTTCTCCTGCTTTTCTTCATAAATCCCCATGACCTCTATCATCACTTCGCGAATTTCCTTTAGTCTTTCCTCTTTCATCGGAACTTCACTTTCATCTCCGCTACAGTCAGCTTCCTTACTATTATCACTCTTCCCTGCCAAGCTCTGCTTTTCCGGCAGCGAGCTAAACATTTTTTTATATTTCACGCACGCACCGATACCTTCCTTCACTTCACTGCTTTCCCTCTCCCCTCTCTTTCTTTTAATTAAAGCCTCAATTGATCCTACGTTTTTTGCTCTTAATCCCTCCTTTTCTATAGTTTTCTTATACTTCCCCCCTTACCTTCTTTTCGTTGATCTCCTCTTTCGTCGTACTAAACACTTCTTGCTCTAAATCTGTTTCTTCCGCGGAGATACTCGTTGCGCTAGCCATAAATCCAATTAAAACTCTCCCGCCTTCTATGCTTCCCTGCCTCTATCTACCGCCGCGGTCTGGTAACTGTCACGCCTTTCTTTGTCGCTACCGAACCCTGCTATTACCAACTCGATCAATACAGTCATCCTACCCTGTCACAAATCTCCAAACAACCTAACCTCAACTTCTACAAAAATCTGTCTCAATCCTCCAAAATGTCTACCTCCCTTTTTCAATCTCACAATCCCTCAATTAATCTCTCACGGCCACACCTTTCTACACACTTCCACAATCCACTCACCTTTAAAAAATTTCAGCTTTAAAAAATTTCAAGACATGTCAAAAGATTCTTAAGGATTTTAAATTATTTGATTCCAAGGCATTTTCAATTGATTTCAATTATTTAGTATGAGATTTTAAAGGATTTAAAATATTTTAGGGTATTTTTAAAATTGTAAGGAATTGTCAAGAGCTTTGAAAAATTTCAAGAGATTTTACATGTTTAAACATTTTTAAGGATATTTTAAAACATTCGAAGGCATTTTCAATTAATTTCAATAATTTAAAGCGATTTCAAAGAATTTTTAAGATTTTTGCATATTTTCTGGTTGGAATTCGAACTATTTTGTTAAAAAAATTTTTGTTGTTGTTGACGATTCATCAATTTAGATGGAAAAATTTGTTTTCTGAAAATTTAACTATTTTGCAGAAAATTCTCTTTGTTTTTAATTAAAAATTACTTTTTTTTACTACAAATTTAACTATTCTATATTTCATTGAAAAGTGATATATTTCAGTTGAAAATGTTTGTATTTTATAGAATACTCGTCTTTCTTGGTAGAAAATTAATCTTTTTTGTCGAAAATTCAACTATGATTAAACATTAATTTTTTGTATAGAAAATGAGTTTTGATGGAAAAGAAATTTCTTTTGTGCAAAGTTCATGTATTTTATTAACAATGCCTTTTTTAGTATACAATTTAGCTTTTTGGGTGAAAATTTAACTTTGTGTTTAAAAATTTTACCATAATTTTGAAGAAGATTAAAAAATTTTTTTTTGTTAATTTCTGTAATTTATTCAAACTTTATCATTTTTTACTCGTGTCCCTTTTAAAGTTTACAAAGTTTACAAAGTTTAACTATTTCTATTAAAAATTATTGAACTATTAATTAATAATGATATAATATTTTATAATTATAATATTAACATTAATAACAGATATAATAGTAATAATATCCACATTATATAAAACTGAAAAAGAAAACCTCAAAACCGACGCGTGCATGAAATTAAGAATCACGCGAAAAATCAAAATCGCCAATTTATTTAATTTCTTTCAAATGGGGATCGAGATATAAGTAGAAGACCAGCGAAGTTTTTCGAAGTTGTCAAATCGGCAATCATCGTGCAGCAGAAAACCTGAGAAAACCGAAGTTCGAGTCGTGCATTTTCGGCTTACACACGAACTTACAGTGGAAATCATACACCTTCTGTTTTGCAGCTCCCAAAGTGTTGTTTGTGATACGAGGGTGGATTGATAAGTTTCCGGCCTGACCAAGAAAAACAAAGTTTTTAAGAATTTTTTTTTTTATTTCTCAACATAATCTCCTCCAAGGCTGATAC
>NC_046663.1:131719978-131724883 GCF_010883055.1 Belonocnema kinseyi
TGTGCTTTTCACCAAGCAATGGTTTTTTCATTGTAGGGCGAAACTTTACGTCATTTGCACGAAGATGAGTTCTTATAGTTTCATGTGATATATCGTGACCCGACGATGATTTTCCCATGTACTTTGCAGCTTGATTGTGAGACAATTTGGGACCTTTTGGGTGGGAACAAAGGAAATCAGCCTCGAAGCGCGAAGCGTATACGGAACTCATTTTTTGTAACGTGATAACAAGATGAGAATTGAAAGCAAACTGAATGTTAAATCAAAAAGCATGAAAGAGGGAGCTCTTCTTAATATTTTGACACCAAAATCATGTCGATACACCTTACCGACTGCGAGTAAAGCCACCCACGCTTTAACTTGACAGACTGTACAAGAAGAGGGGATGAGGAAGGTTTGAGAGAAATTGAGACGTGAATGGACGAACAGAAGGAAGAGTGAATTTTTATAGTAGATGATTTGAATGCATGAACTGGCGAACAAGGGGGAGGGAGACGGGATGGAGAAAAGGAAGCATATGTAAGGAGTTCCAAAACTAGGGAGATAGACAGGGAGGGGAGGAGGTTACTAGACATAATAGGAGAAACAGGATGGTCTATATGTAATGGCAATATGAAAGGAGATGAGGAAGGAGTGATCACATTTGTAGGAAAGAGAGAGACAGTGGTAGATTAGATCCTGGCGGAAGAAAGAATGAGGAATTTGAAAAGATGTATGAAAGTGGGTAATGAGATTGGTTCTGAGCACAGCCCGGTAATAGCTACACTGAAAGGTGGTGGCTAGTAGCGAGGCAGTTGGAGAAAGAAAAGAGGGGGAGAAATGAGCAAGAAAATGCGAGCCTGGGAAGTAGATAAACTAAAAGATTTTAATAAAAAATGGAAAAAGAAAAGATTAGGTTTATAGAAGAGGAGGGAGTAGACTCGTTAATGGAAAGGTGGAAAGGGTTGATTGAGAAGGTAAGGGATGAGATTGGTACAAAAACAGAAAGAGAAGGAGAAAGGAGAGGCTGGTGAAACGAGGAATGTAAGGAGAGTAAAGAGAGAATGAAAGAGTGTGTAAGAAAATGGAGAATACGGGAAATGGAGAAGGGGGAGTACAATAGGAGAAAATGTGAACATGACAGGTTGCTAGAAAGGAAACAGCAAAGGTGAAAGAAAAAGTACAAGGAAGAAGTAGAAAAAGCGATCAAAGAACGTAGGGTTTGGGATGTGGTAAATAAAGAAAGAGGAGAAAAGAAGGGCGTCAATGAAGACATAAAATTGTGTGAGTGGACAGAAATTTCAAGGGTCTGTTAGGGTAGAACAAAGTAAATAATAGGGGAAAATTTAAAGTTAGTACAAGGAGAAATGGAGGTAGGGAATAGAATAGTAAGTGTAGAAGTGGATGCGACAAGAAATAGATTAAAAAGGAACAAGGCTGCAGACGAAGATGGTATGGTGAACGAAGGGTTGGAGTATGGAAGAGAAGGGGTCAGGGAACACCTGTGGGCGATCTGCAACAAGTTGTGGAATGAAGAAGGGTGGCCAGAAGAGTGGTTGACAGGGCTGGTGGTATTAGTTGTCAAGAAAGGGGAGGGAAGGGAGGGAAGGAAAGTGTGTGTCCCACACAATAGAGGGATTTTAGGAAAGGGATGGGAACCGTAGACAATATTGACGTATTGAACTACTTGGTTAATAGAAATCTAGGGAGAAAGAGAGGCAAATTAATCGCGTTATTCGTGGACTTTAAAGCAGCTTTTGATTTAGTAAACAAAAAAGTGTTATGGCAGGCAACGAAAGAGAGGTGAATATAAGGAAGACTGGTGGAGAGGATAAAGGAAATTTTGACTGAAACCAGGATTAGGGCGAAGATAGGATAGGAAAGAAAAAAGGAGAGGAGAAAGGGAAAGGAGGAACGGTTTTGGGTAATAGCATACTATACTCTCTAGCATACGCGAACGATGTAGTTCTGTTAGCAGATGATGAGAAGGGGATGAAACTAATGATGAGAATCTTCGAAGAGTATTTGGGAGCAAAAAATCTGACGGTGAGCGTAGAGAAGACCAAAGTGATGTGTTTCAGAAAGAGAAACACAATGATAGACTACGTTTGGAAGGTGAACGGGCAAACAGTGGAAAGGGTGGAGGAATTCTGTTATTTAAGTTTTTGGTTTGAGGCAGAAGGGGGAAACAAGCTGCAGGTGAGGAAAAGAATTAAATGTGCGAGTAAAGTAATGGGCCAAATATGGGGCATAGGAAAGAGAAGGTTCAAGGACGATTAGAGAATGAGGCTCTGGTTGTTTGATACGTTGGTTTGGGCGGTGTCGTGATATGGAGTGGAGATCTGGAGATGGAAGGAACATAGGAAAGTAGAGAGCATACATGAGCGATTTGTGAAGTGGGTAATGTGAAGTAGGGTGATACGATTTAGAATGGGAGAAGGAGTGAGAGCTTGTAGATATTGGATAGATGAAAGGAAGAATCAATGTAGAGTATGTGTATACGAATTGGATTCATGGACACATGTTTTAGAGAGGTGCACAGGAGAGGAAGATGGGTAGTTGAGTCTGGATGAGTGTGTAAGATAGGTTTTGGTTAATAATAGACAGGGAGTGATGTGGATGAAGAAATTCGAAGAAGTAAGGGAAAGTAAGGAAATGGGGCAGAGCCAAACGGTTGGTTCTGAAAAAGAAAATTTAAAAAGCAAAAGTTAAATTCAAAGTCGTCAAAAATGTTTGTTTTTTCTAGTAAGATTAAACGTAAATTTTATGTACATAGAGCGAAGGCCCTCAAATGCGTAAAAGGGACAGATTAAATATACATGCATATAATTAAAATGATAAATATTCAATGACGAAAATTAATTTTTGTATGTTTTATATTTTAATTTCAAGAATGAGATTAATTTTAAAAAATTATTTTCTACAAAAAAAGTAGTTTTTTTTTTAAATACGCGAATTTTCAATTAAAAAAGACAAATTTACATCCTTTTTCCAAAAATATTTTAAAGCCGCATTTTACGAATTAAACTTAATATTCTATTATTATGATGAGTAGTAATTTCTACTAAAATCCTGATGCCAATGTTCATACAATTGATTTTTTTCCTTTCATCTTTCTATTATATTGAGCATTGACAAGATTTTTTTAAACAAAATTTACTACTTGAAAGCATTCCATATTATGTTTAATTCTTCATTTTTAACAATTTTTTCCACAATTTTCAATTTTAAAAGAATACTTCAAACGATTTTAAAACATCACGTGGATTTAATAAATGACCCGAAACAAATCTCGAAGATTTGAAGACAATTTAGGGCAAATTTAAGTTAGTTTAAAAGATATTTCCGAAATTTAAAATTTTACAATAGATAAACAGCATTTGATTACTTTTAAAGATTTCTGAAAATGTATAAAATATTAAAAATTTTTTCCAAGGTTTGAACGATCCTAAAAATCTTCTAAACTGGTTTCAATTTCTCCTAGAATTTTGTAATCTCTTCCCAAATAAACAAATTTTATTTAAAATTTCTAGATTCTTTTTTTACATATCTGAAATATTCCGAAAAGTTCTCGGCTAATGAAAAAACGTAACCTTATGAAGTAATGCAGCTACAAGCAGCTATAATTAGAAAAAAATGCGGTGAAGTTTGAATTTATAATGATGTGCACAATGCTTTCCAATATACTAAACGAAGTAAATGCTGCATCTAAATTACTTCAAGCAGAAAATATTTATTTACGTCGTGCACTTTAAATCTCAAACACTCCAAGGAAATATTTAAAAAAGTACAGACTTGAGTATGAAAATTGTAAGGAAGAAGCTACACAAATATCTCAAAAATGGGGTGTTGAACCAGTCTTAGTAGAAAAACGGAAACCAAAGCGTAAAAGGCATTTTGATATTAGTAAAGAATTTGCAGATCATTTTTTAAGGGTGCAATACAAATTTTTAAGTCAGAACTATATATAATTTATGACATAAATTTTCTAAAAAAAGAATTTTTAATATATTGTAAAAAGAACTATGTGAGATATTAAATTCTTTAAAATGTATTTCAGCTATACCTATACGCTGTTTGCTACTTAATTTTATAAGAGGGGCCTCCTGAACATTTGTGCGATAGGGCCTACATGAATGTAGTAACGCCACTGCCAAAATTAAAATAAATTAATTTAAAGTCAAAAAATAAATGTTCAACCAAAAAAATGAATTTTTACTTAAAATGATGAATCTTCGACCAGAAAAATTAATTGTTAACTAATGAGTTTAACTTTCAACCAGGTTTCAAAAAGATAATTTTACAAGAAAAAAAGTTGATTTTTCAACAAATTGTTGAATTTTGAGTTAGAAAATATAAATTTTGAACAAAAAATTGACAATTATATTTTCAGTTAAAGAAATTAATTTTCAACAAAACTGATGCAGTTTCAATTAAAATAATTAATCTTAGACTGGAATTTTCATTTAAATAATGAACATTTAACCAAAACATTTATTTTACAACAAAAAAGATTTATAACAAATTAACAAAAAAAAGATAACTGAGAAGTGAACTTTTTAACTTTTTGTTGCAATTCATCAATATTTCTTCTTTGAAATACAACGTATACACTAAAACTTACTTGAAGTACTTATAATGATCTTAAACTCGGAAAAGGGAACTTTCCAATTGTGGCGAATTCGCATGTCAAAAATAAGCTCATCCAAGAGAAATTATATTTCTTCATGAAAAATCATTGTCCTAAAATAAAAAGGATAACTATCTTCCCAAATTTATCGTCACAATTCAGGATAGATGAGCAGTATGCGTATAAAATAAGACATCACTTACGAGGGTGGATTGATAAGTTTCCGGCCTGACCAAGAGATGGCGCCACTAGGCCTACCTTGAGGTGGCGTTCTATAGTACCATCCTTAGATAGCT
>NC_046663.1:131724983-131760485 GCF_010883055.1 Belonocnema kinseyi
GGAGCTCTTCTTAATATTTTGACACCAAAATCATGTCGATACACCTTACCGACTGCGAGTAAAGCCACCCACGCTTTAACTTGACAGACTGTATATACATAAACCCCCCGCTATTTTTACTTTTACAACTGTAATCCTTCTTACCATTGTTGTCTTGTTTCCTCTCTAAAACGTTTTATGAGAGCTTCCAATTTTCAAAACATACCACCATCTTCCCTATCTCTTTCTGGTGTTTTTTTTTTTCATTCGTCTAGACTCCTGTTTGAACCCGCGTTTCTTAGCTTGTTGAGTCGCTGTAAAATTGAAGGTCTTCCACGTTGCTCGCTCGTACCTGAGTCCTCTAACCTCCCCTCCCGGGTCGACTTCTCGACACTTTCCTCACCGCTGCTGTTACTGCGATCAACGTAACCCTTTCCCCCACTGCGGACGATTTTAGCAACGTCAGCTCTTGTTGCCACTATGGCTGGCTGATATGTGCGATCGTCTAGTAACTGTTGCCCTCTGACGCCAGTATGTGGACTCCGCGTCGTGGTCAGCCTGCCTCACTCAAATCTCCGTGACGTTACCCGCCCTAATCACCTGCCTCTTACGCCTCCTAACAGAACAACTATTTTTCCTACTCCTAGCCTCAAAGACTTCGCAAGCACCAAATTTTTGCTTCAAACCACTCACTTTCACTCTTTACACCTTTGCCTTCACTCACTCTTATTTCTTTACAATTGATCGTAGCACTCTCTACCCTTTCTGCATCCACTCACCCTTATTCCCTTCACCAAAGCCAAACAAAAGCACTTGATACCAAAGATTTCTTTCGCGATTGGTACCGGAAACGGAAGCCGATTCATCATTTTAATTGAAAGGCATTCCTTTGGTTGAAAAATTAGCTATTTGATTGAAAACTTGTTTTTTCTTTGAAAGAAAAGTTATTTTTTACCGAAAAGTTTTATATTTTATTGAAATTTTGTTTCTTTTTTAGTTGAAAATTATTTTTTTGTCGACAGGGAAAAACCATTTTTCTAAACAAAAAATAGGTGACGCCCCTATTCTGCAATTGCAGACGATTTTTTTGTTTGGTAATAGTTACATTTTTACCAGAAGATTAAACTTATATTTTTGGTCAAAATTGTATTTCAGAAATTTATATCCAGATTTTATCCAGAATATTATATATTTATATCCAGAAATTTAACTATTTGTTTAAAAATGTATGTACTCTGTAAAAAAATTCATTTATTTGTAGCAGATTGTTCTTTATAGTTAAAAATTAATATTTTGGTTTATATCTATAATTCAACTATTCAAGTCGAAGATTTATAATTTTATTTCAAAATTCATCTTTTTGGTTGAAAATTTAATTTTCCATTTTTTGTTGAAAATGTATATATTCTAGTTAAAAATTCAAAAATTTGGATGAAAATTTGTCTTTTTTAATTAAAAATTCAACTATATCGTTGAAAATCCGCATACTTTGTTAAAAAATCGACCTTTTTCTCGAAAAATTAACTTTTTGAAACTTGGCTGAAAGTTAAACTCTTTGCTTGAAAATTATTATTCTTCTTTTGTCGAAGATTCATTATTTGAAATAAAAATCAATTTCTTTGGTTGAACATTTATTTTTTGACTAAAAATTTAATAATTCAACTATTCCAGTTTAAGATTCAGAATTTTAGTTGAAAATATTTATCAGTTTGGTTGAAAGTTAATTTTTTTGATTGTCAATTTAACCGAGCCATTTTAGGTTGAAATTGACATTTTCTAATTTAAAATTTAACAATTTGGATGTAAATTTGTCTTTTTTATTAAAAATTCACGTATTTTGTTTTTGCGGCAAATATGAATGTGCTACTTTTGGTTGACCAGGAAAATTAAAAAAACTTGTACCGGGAAAAACCAGGAAATGACCAGGAACTTGAAATCTTCCTTTGTATCGCCACTCTGGTAGAAGCATATATTTCAAAAATTCAGAAAACATTTAATTTATCCGGTTCTTAGTTTAATGTTGACTTTTAAAAGATAAATAATGAACCTCCCCAGGAGTAACTTTTAGATTTAGATTGATTATCAAATCAATGTTAGAATACTAATGTGTTGAGTGATAACTTCTGTTTTTTATTATTTCCTAAAACATTAGAAAAGCTGTCTTATAATTTTCAATTTGATTGAAACCAATATTTTGTTGAAATTGCAATATTTTAAATGAAAGCTTGGAAATTGAAAGAAATCTATATGGAATTGAATAGGATACCTGTATTGTTGTTATTTTAAAGAATTTACTCTCCCATTATTCCCTTATTTTCGTAAAAATACACCCTGTTTGTCAGGAGTATCAATATTTAACAAAAAATAAGAATTTGAAATATACGGAAAGTCCGCAGCATTGAAAATAAAATTATTTTAATGTATGATTTTGTGTGTTTTAATTTCATATTGCAAAGCATCGAAACGCAACTTAGTTTGTGATCAAATTAATTAGAATTTTTCTGTACATTATATTTAAAATGTATTGCCGCGATTCCGAACTTAACTTTCTGTCCCTAATTTAGCAATATAATTGTATTTAATCTTGTAAATGCAAGTCGATAAATTTAATGTATAATGGATTCGAAATTTTTCAGTCGATAAAATTCAGCATTGACATGCATGTCTCTCTACGTAAACAGTAGTCAGATTTAGTCACTTCTTAGCTTAAATTAGTCACTGATTTGACTTTCTTCAAGCAGCCACGCAAACATTAGAAATAATAATTATAAATGATTTTTTTTCACTGGCAGAGAGATAGCGAATTTCAGTAAAGATATATAATTGTCACAATTGAGAAAGGGATTTCCTATGAAGAAATATAATTTTAACTTCAGAACTTCAAATTTTATAAAGAATAATAATCTAGACTTTGGAAGAGAGAACATTATAATTATAAATTGTCAAATTGCAAATTATAATTTTTAATTTCGAACAGGAGAAAAAATCCCTTTTCAAAGTCAGAATCATAATTATTTAAAAAATTCCCTGCTCATAGCAGCAGTGTAAATCTTGTAACCAAAAATTAGCTGATATTCCAACACAGAATTATAATTCTTATCCAAAATTTCCTGTTTCAAATCGGAAATTATAGAAATTTTCTGAAATCTTTAAAAATCGGTTGAAATCTTTAAAAATGGTTTGATTTGTTATTGAAAGCTCAACTGTTTAATTAAAATGTCTTATGTTTTGGTCGAAAATTTAGTTGTTTCGTTGAACATGTTTTTTTGTCTATAGATAATGAACATTTTTGGTAGAAAATAATCTCTTATGGCTAAAAATTAACTTCTTTGTTGAACATTGAATTGTCTTTTAAAAACTTCCTCTGTTTGGCTTAAAACCTCAACTGGTTGCTTTCAAATTTAATAAAAAATATATACCACCTTCTACACTTTAAAATTTAACTTTTCTCATGAAAACTTGTGTATTTTTGATTAAAAGTGTTTCTACTTGATTCTAAATGCAACTCTTTGGATACTAATTCATATTTTTTAGGTAAAATTTTAATCTTTATTTAGAATTTATCTCTTCGAGATTAAGAGTTTAATTTTGTCAGAAACTTTCAACTTTTTAACTTAAATTATCAACGTTAAATTTTATTAAGCATCAACAATATATTTTAACATGTGGATACTAGTAAAGACCTTCATATTTTTTCAATATCATTAACGAATCTAAACAAACTTTCTATGATTAAAAGTCAGAGATGCTGACAAAAAATAGCACAGATAAGACCTTCTTCTGTAAGAATTGAATGAATTCTTTGCCATTTATCATAAATCCTTTTAATTCTTAACAATTGTTTTGAATTAAATTCGTCTAAAACTCACCAAATTGTATTTATTTCAATGCATTTTCAAAAAGTTTTTCTTTTATTCATCATGAAGTATTTATAACTCACTTGAACATAGTTATTTTTTTAATTCAATTTTATTTTTTATATATTTAAATTACTCTAATTTCTCCTAAAGTCTTTTGGCCTCACCTTGAATTCTTAGACATTTACATTATCATCAGAGAAGTTTTGTGCCCAATTTGAACCCTCCGTCTCTACCCGCTTTTCTCAACATTTCGACTTTCGAAAGAATAAACAGATTCGATTGGCCTTGGTCAACTCTGTCAGTATCCTTAACTGAAGGTCAAGTTCATTAGCCAAACACTTTGGATAAAAATTCAAAAAGTTCGAGCTATTGCAATATTTTAAACCGTTTTTTTAATATTTAAAAATTCCCTATACATCTATTCGTAGAGTTAAAAAACCGGATGCTATTCTCGGGACTCTAAAATTGCCCGGCGGGGGATACTCAGAGTCTGACGGGTATACCTTGGCTCAACTGAAAAAGGCACATTTTCCGGTTTTACAAAGTTAGTAGAAGAGTGGACGGCACCTCAGAGGAAATTAAAGCCGCCTGTGGCCCAAATGCACCCGAAACAGCGGCTAGCTAACGAGATTGTCACCCCAGCCAGGGCCAGGTGGGCCCTCAAAGTCCTTCAGTTCTTACAAGCCTCCTGGTCCGGATGGTATATATTCAGTCCTCTTACAAAGTGCTGGTGAGATCATCATTAAGCCGTTTTTGAGACTTGCTAGGGCTAGCCTCACGTTGGCTTATGTTCCAACGGCATGGAAGGGTGCGAGAGTAGGCTTTATTACGAAGTCAGGCAGAATCGCTTATAAGTCACCCAAGGATTTCCGACTCATTAGCCTCACATCTTTCCTACTAAAAACAGTGAAAAAACTCGTGGACAGATATATCCACGATAATTTCTTGTCAAGTAGTCCTCTTCACAAGCAACAACACTGTAGTTAACCTAATTGAAGGGCAACTGAAGCAGAAAGGTCTCGCGAATGGAACCTTCATGGGAATCGAAGGAGCCTTTAACTACACCTCAGGAGAGGTGATCAGGGCGGCCATGATCACACACGGTATGCCTAGTGCAGTCATGGAATGGACCTGCCACATGTTGGGCAATAGGAATTTAACCACGACTAAGGGGGACACCACTCTATGTGGAACCGTTGACTCGGGATGTCCGCAGGGAGGTGTTCTGTCACCCTTGCTGTGGTGCCTGATAAAAGATGAATTGCTTCGTCTACTCCCTAGTCAGGGCCTCTACGTTATAAGCTATGCGGACGATAAACTAGTTATCGTGCGCGGTCAGAATCTGGATGCGCTCTTCGGAGTAATGCAGCAAGCGCGGAGAGTAGTAGATACATGGTGTAAGAGGACTGGACTAACAGTCAATCCGAGTAAGACTAATGCAGTTGTGTTCACCAGAAGTTACAAGTGGGGAAACACGAGTACATTGAAATTGGCTGGACAAAAACGGGAACTCAAAGGGCAAGCCAAATATCTAGGAGTCATTCTGGATAAGAAGCTGTCATGGAACAAGCACCTGGAAAAGAAGTGCAAGAAGCTAGTAGCGCCTCTTTGGCTCTGTAGAAAAGCCATAGGGAAAAGCGGAGGCTTGAAACCGGAGACACTTATGTGGATTTACACAGCGATCCTGCGACTCATGCTAACCTATGCGGCAGTCTTCTGGTGGACCAGGGTCGAACTTTCTACTGTGAAGTCCCGACTGGAAAGAATCAGGGAACTGATTCTGAGTGGTACCACTGGTGCCTCGAAGTCAAGACCTACTAAAAGTTTTGGAGCCCCCCATCTCACAATAAAGGCCGTGGCTGCGAAGGCGGTCTGAAAATTAAATATCGTAAACGATAGCAGTATCTCGACAGTTATGCGGATACCAATCCACATCGCCAGGAGGCTGACACTGAGCATTCTCAGGTACAAAATTGGAACCTACGCAACAGTTCTGCAATCTAAGATTATGGCCTTGCTCCAGTGCGCCTATCAGGCAATGAAGTATAGCGGAAAACAAAATATTCGCATCTACTCAAATAGCAGGGCTGCCATCATCGCTCTAAATGGAACAATGACCACGTCACTGCTTGTATGGGAGTGCTTTGAGGCACTGAATAAGCTAGCGTCGGAAGACTGGGTCACTCTGCTCTGGGTCCCTAGGCACAGTGGCATCAGGGGCAATGAGATATCGGACAGGCTGGCAAAGCTAGCAGCAAAGGGAAACTTTACTAAACCTGAGCCAGTTGTAGGAATTTCCAGTAGGTTGGTGACTGACGATATTAACAGTTTGCTGACTGAGGAGCATCAGAATGAGTGGGATGCAGTCTCTGGCTGCAGACAGGCTTAAACACTCTTGGGCTCTACGCTAAACCCTCATAGAGCGAAAAAAATACTTCAGCTCGGAAGGAATGAAGTCAAAGTCCAAACAGAAATGTTTATAGAACATGGAAACCTCCGGTATTACAGACATAAGATAGGGCTTGAAGAAAGCCCCCTCTGTCGTCTGTGTGGAAAAGATAATGAGATTTCCACTCATATTCTCTGTCACTGCCCTGCCATTGCAGGGAAACGTGCAACACTCACAGGCAGCTTCTGCATCAGTAAGTCTGAAATATCAGCCAACAGCGTGGCTGCGGTCCTCTCTTTATGGAGAGGGCTTTGGAGCCATGCTTAAGGCTTATAAGGGGACGCAACAGGATCACCCAAACGTCAGGAGCTGTGATAGTCTCAAACCAAAATAATAATAATAATAATTATTATTATTATTATTATTATTATAAGTATTAATTAAATATTAATTAAATAATTATTACCGAAGGTGTTCCGCGTTGATGTCGCGGTAGGGCTTGAGCTCTCCTCTCATGACTTTGACGGCAATGTTGGTGGTAGCATTGCTACTGACAGGGTTTCCCATGCCAAATAGGCTGATAACGAAAAGGAGAGGGACTAAGTAGAACACCAAAACCCATCAATGCAAAATGAAGAATATATTAAAGATTTTGAAACTCTTGTCGCTTTCCGAGGATCGTCGGGGCGCCCCTGGAGACACATCTGGGGGCCACAGCATGTGGGACAGTGGCGATGGTGAGCTGCGAGATGGTCAGACAGATCTCACTAATCAAGCAGCTGGCCAGCAAGAACATCTGCGATATACGGTAAGCAGTGGAACATCAACAGTGTTTGCTGAGGATGCTTTGGCTAGCGCTAGCTATTTTCAGCCAACTACCTCGAAAGAAATACCGTGGGAGAGCATCAATTGGGATACCACAATGAAAGAGAAATTGGTGCGTCTCTATTACGAAAGTGCGAAGTTTGAAAAAAAAATGGAAAAAGGATACATCTTAAGAACAAAATTTGCTGCAAAGTATCCTCACATACAAAAAGTCGCACTAAGAGTTCTTATCGCTAAGGTGAAGGACATCAGGACTAATCTACATGTTACAGAAGACCGAGCAATGGAGATTAAACAACAGGTTGATTTGGCGTGGAAAAACGACGGAAATGAACATCAGTTAGAGAAAGCCGCGTCAAACGGTCAAGCAGGAGCAATTGATGTCCTTCCTCAACCCATTGATGATCCAATAACACCACATCCTCCAGAGGTGGGTGACCTTATACAACCAGAGGCAGAAGCAGAGGTTCAGCAACCAAAAAAGCGACGAAAATGGACATACCATATGAACAGAGATGTTATGCGCCTTTATTTTTTGACAGAGAAATGTGGGCAAAATGTGAGGAGAGGACATCATAGACTCTTCTTACTTAAATACCCAGAGCTAGACAAAAAAATAAATGAGCAGAATCTGGCTGATCAAAAACGCGAAAGCGAAGAATTGATTGATGCTGAAGACATAGGTGCTAGCGATAATGAACATCATGCACCGGATCCATTATAACCACATCCGTATATTACTAACGATGATGTGGATAGGGAAATCTCAGAAAAACTACAGCACCTGGAAAGGAATTTTGGTCATGCTTTACTAGAGTACAGATATGTAGAACCAACACTAAAGCATTCTCTGTCCAAAATGAACATCGCAAATGATCTGCGTGCACTAATAGCACATCTCGATAGCAAGGTTTTACCTACGTATTTTAACGCAGCACAAACTGCGTTAGAGGTGCAAACTCGTATACTGTGCAGCTGTGGCAACCGTTAGAACGTTGGGCCGAAAAACCAGATCTGCAAAAGCAGTTTTTGTCACAGCAAGGGATCGAGATCCATCATGGAAGATCAGGTTGGATAGTCAGCAAAGTAAGGTGCAAATTGGGTCGATTAACTCAAAATAAAAAAGGGAATATAACCAGAAAGCTGATGAACCATGTTAGTAAAATCATCCACCCTCGGCACATCGAGACATTAACAACAGAAATATTGAATTAAATTTTTGACTCTCAACGACAAAGACTTAATGTTCTTACTGCCAGACTGCGTCGGTACAAGAAAAGTAATGCACGAAGGCAAGAAAAGCATGAAAAAATGCAACGAATTGCAAAGAATTCTAAAAAATACACCAAATTCAAATGAATTCAAATGACTCAGAAAAATTAAGGAAATCAAAAGAATTCAAAGTATTTTAAAAAGTCTGAAAAATCCAAAAGTATTCAATAAATCATAAAAACAAACATGATCTACACTTTAAGACACAGAAAGCTAGAGGGTGGATGAGGGTGGTTGCCTTTCCTTTGCGAGTAAAAATAAGTAATATAGTTTTTGTGAATAAATAAAATAAATTCGAAGCATGCGAATTATAGATTTACTTTTGAATACTTAATTTTTTGCTTAAGTATTAAGTGGATCTTTATTAGCATGTTGATGAATTTTAAACGGATTTTAAGCAATTAAGAAAATTAAAATTATTCAAAAGTATTCAAAAGAATCCAAATGGTTTTCAAGTATCCAAACGAAACCTTCTTAATTTTAAGTTGTTAATATTAATGTTAAGCAATACTTAATTCTTGAATACAAAGGTTTCACAAAATTCAAAGCAATATGCAGAATTGAGACGAGTTCAAATGATTCAGAAGAATTTAAAGAACTCTCAAAAGAATTCAAAGAACCATAAAAAAATATGTTCTACACTTTAACAAATGGAAAGCTAGAGGATGCATGAGGGTGGTTGCCTTCCGTTTGTGAGTAAAAATAATTAATATAGTTTTTGTAAATAAATTAAATCAATTTGAAGCATGTAAATTATAAATTTACGTTTGAATACTTTATTTTTTGTTAAGAAATAAGTGATTCTTTATTTGCACGGGGATTAGTTTCAAACGGATTCAAAAGTAATAAGAAAATTCTAAAGTATCCAAAGAATTCAGAGAATTCGAATAGTTTTTAAGAATTCAAACGAAATCTTTTTAATTTTTAGTTATTAATATTGATCTTAAGCAACACTTAATTCTTGTATTCAAAGGTTTCAAAATGTTCAAAGCACCAAAACAATGCCAGATTGCAAAGAATTCTAAAGAATACACATAATATAGACGAGTTCAAATGATTCACAAGAATTTAAAGAACTCAAAAGAATTCAATGAATTCAAAGAATCATAAAAAAGATGTTCTGCACTTCAACACATGGAAAGCCAGAGAGTGGATGAGGGCGGTTCTCTTTCCTTTGTGTGTAAGAATAATTATTATAGTTTTTGAAAATAAACAAAATAAATTTGAAGCATGTAAATTATAAATTTACTTTTAAATACCTCATTTTTTGTTGAGTAAAACTGATCCTATATTTGCAATTTAAAGACTTCTAAGCGTACCCAAAAGAATTTAGAGAACTGAAAAGTATTTACAATAATTCCAAAAATTAAAAAGATTTCACAGAATTCGTATGCATTCAAAAAATTCAAACGAAATCTTCCTAATTTTGGGTTTTTAATATTAATGTGAAGCAATCCTTAATTTTTGAATTCAAAGAATTCAAAAATTCTACGCATGAAAGCAATGCAACAGAATGTAAAGAATTCAATAAAATACAAATAGAAAACAAACAAAATCAAAAGAAATCAAAGAATTTAAAAGAATTGAAAAGGACTTAAAAAATTTAAAGAATTAAAAAGTATTCAATGAATTGAATTGACTTTTTAGTATCAGGTCGTTTCTTCTAATTTGAAGGAATAATATTTGAATTTGAAGAATTTAAAAAATCAAAAGATTCAACAGAATGCAAACAATAAAAAAGTCTAATATACAAAAGAATTTAAAAAAATTTTTAATTAAAAATAGTTTAAAAATTGGTTAAAAATTCAAAAGCGTTCAAAAGATATCAAACGAATTCAAAATAATTTTAAATAATTCAAAGAATTCAAATGAACTCATCTTAATTTTAATTTGTTCATATTTATGATAAGTAATACCTTATTTTTTAATTTAATCAAATCAAAAAAGCTAAAGCGTGAAAACAAGTCAACAGATTTCAAAAAATTGAAAAATATTCAAAGAATTGAAAAGATTCGAGAATCAATTTCAATTACACAAAACGCTCGCTTTTAGTCACCCCGTTTTTAGCCTTCCTAGAACTGCTGGTTCACATAGTTTCTCAGGGAAGCAGGGCGAAAGCGGTTGCGACATTGTATATATAGATATATATTCAAATTGGAAACGAGTCAGGCGGCCCTCACTGTTTACTTTGTTTGTTGTAATACTTAATTTTTGAATTCAAAGCATGAAAAACATGCAACAGAGTGCAAAGAATTAAAAAGAATTCGAAGCAATCTAAAGATACAAAAGAATTCAAAGAATTTAAAAGGGCTTAAAGAATTCAAAAGATTTCAAAGAATTCAAGAGCTCAAAGAATTTAAAAGAATTCAAAAGCATTCAAAAGAGTATAAAATAATTGAAATGAATGTTTAATTCGAGGTATTTGCTTTTAATTTTAAGTAATACTTCTTTTTTGAATTAATTGAATTAATATACACTTCAAGTTTCAAAAAATTCTTTTTTTTGTTGCATTTTTTGAATCTGTATATATCTAAAAATATGCCACTAAAAGGATTTTGTCGAAAACATATTCCTTCCCACGTTTTTGGGACCTCCAAAGTACCCATCTCCGGCCTTCTCATGTGGCTTAGTACAACCGGGTCGAACTGTCGCATTTCCAGGAACAGATTTTTTCGCAGGCGTGTTATTTAGTCTATTTCTAGCATGTTTTTAATGTACGTGAATGTGTGTGTCTTTGTTTACCATACAAAATCCGTTGACTAGCTCAGTGTCGAAACCGGAGCCTCATTTATCTTTAAACGCGATTTCCCAAAAGTAACCTTTTTCGAGCTGGATGATATGCCTTTTACAGAAATATTTATCGAATTGACTCAATTTTTTTATTTGTTCAGTAAATATACCTCTCTGATCGGCCGAGCACGATTTTCAAAATTTTAATTTTTAAAAATTTTTACAGCCCCCAATAGGTCAAAAAATTTGGTGAAATTAAAAAATTTTTCATTAAATATTGCATTATTTAAACAAATTTGATGCAGAAAAAAATTTGTTTCGTATAACCCAACTGGTTGATGTGATACCACAATGACACCCACGTTGTTTTTGGTAGCGAAAAGTTCAAAGACGTTTCAAGGTCGCGGAATTCACGTTTTAAAATAATAAAAAATACAGATTCAAAGTGAAATAATGTATCTTTAAATAAAAAAAAAGTTTGTGTTGATATCTTTAGTAGATCCGTTGCAATTCATTCCGAAAAATAGGCCCGATTTTCCTGCTGAAGTGTAGAACCTCCCCTTAAGTTGAGGACAAAATTATTATTTTTGTTTTGTCTTACTACTTTAAAGCATAAAGTTCAGTTTTTACAATAGAATTCGAATTATCAGCCAAATCACCGCTACTTTTTACTTACCTTGCTTTTTAATATCAGGAGTACCCACATATTTTTTTAAATATGAAATAAGTAAGAACTAAAAAAAGTAAGTAAAAAATGGTAAAAAATCGTTGACGTGACATATTGACGTTTCCTAAGCAATTCGAAACAGCTTAAAGAATTAAAAAAAGTTCAAAGACTTTGAAAGAATTCAAAAAATACAAAAGAATTCAAAAGGCTTTAAAAAAATGCGAAGATTCAAAAGAATTCAAATTAATTTTTAACGTTTAGCCTTTATTCATTTTCGAATTTAATCAATTCAGAAGAATTTGAAAACTTTTCGAAGAATTCAAGTGATTGCCAAGAATTAGTATGGTTACAAAGAATTCATAAAAAGGCTACGAATTACACTATCAGAGAAACTTTCTCCTACCAAGCACAACTGCGAGGTGACGCTCGCATTTATTCTGAAGTAGCTTTTTCAATATTGTAAATATTAAATTTAATATTCATCAAAAACACAGCCAGTAGATGTATATGGGGGTTTCTGGGCCACGATTCCTACCTTACCGGCATCGAGAAGCTTCGACCTATAGTGGTTCGTGTCCATGCTAAGCTTTGAGATCTTTCGCGAAGGATCCTAATGACGTCACGATTGCGCAATAGTCTGTAGCCAAATTCATGTAAACAGGTTCAAGGTTATAACGTGCATGTGTCAAGGTTACATGAGAAAAACAAGGATGATTTATTGCTTTCTGACAGATAAGATGTTTGTTAAATGCAGGTGTATAGGTGAAATCTGATATAAGGGTCATGCATGGCATCCTGTTTGATTATTAATTTGATTTGAAAATTCCTGATAGATGATGGTTTAACTAAAAGTTTCTGCCTGTGAAAAACTTTCTTCAGCAGTCTAAAATCTTCGAAAAAAATAATTAGAATTAAAAAAGTATATCTATAAAGTTGATCGAAGGTAAGAAAGGAATAAAAAAGCATTTCTTATAGTAGGTCATATACTCAGGGATGCTTGTTGCTTTATTCTAGTATCGAAGAGCGAGCGAGGACCAGAGTTAACAACTACACGCGTTTAAACTCGCAGAAGCATTCATACAATGGCAGTCTAAGGCTGCGCACATTTCATTATCCTAGGCTATCGTTCTATAGAGAGATCACTTCTTTTTACAGCTCGCAATCGTTGGCTTTCGTATTCATTCTTTTCCATATGCTAGGTCCATCAACTTCTGGACGACGTATATGTAACAAGATACTGAAAACAATTTCGAGACTCGAGAGAGAGATTATAGACAGCATGAATTTAATTCGAGACCTTTCATGGACATTTAGTAATACCAAGAGTACACTGCCCGACGCTTATCGCTCCTTATGTCATGAAACGATATTCCAGCTGAGGTCGCATGCTTTTTTATCCACAGATATGTGCTCGCTTTTCAGCTCTCATTTAGAAAAGTCAGTTTTTTTACCTTTTAAATGTTAAATATTTAAACTAAAAATTTCAAAATGCAACAAATTAATATAATAAATTATTTGAATTTTTTCAATCATCCACTAAGGCTATTATATAAAAAAGACTATAGAAAATTAAGGATGATTTAATTCAGAGTTAAAATTTTTTCTATAATGCGGAATCTTCTATAACTAATAACATCAAATTTCTACTGCGCAATTTCTTCGCAAAGAACTTTAAGGTTATTTTCAATGACGCACTACATTTTTGCGATGTTAAAAAATTATATCCGCACGTGTGAATTATAATGTAAAAGGTTCTAGAATATTTTGACAAAGAGGGGATATAATAATAGTTAAGGATGGTAAATGATAAGCAGCATGTATAGTTTAGGGAGAAAAAGAGATGGTGAGCTATGTATTAAAAAAATGTTTTTAATCAAAAATAATTTTGTAATATTGCAGAAAGCTTTGCGATTGAGCGACTTGAAAAATACCAACAGATTCTGAAGAGGTCCGAGTACATACCGTTGATCACTGTAACAGATTTTAGAATTTTAGATTGACATAGCTAGGATGTCAAATCAACCACTTGAGGTAAAAACATACAATTTGAAAATGTGTCACGCAGTCGACTTTGACCTACTTGCGTCATAGATTTAGGCAATCCCACATGTATCCGCTAAACTATAAGTAGGACCACACCTATGGTCTCTAGTTCAGTTCTAATCTTGCCTACGATTATAATTGTGTAAAAAGGTTAATAAAGAAACACCCAATTGTCTAACAGTACTCGTAATACGATTACTTTTTAAAAATATCAGAACATCCTTTTGCGCATAACATTTCTGGCGATCCTGCCAGGATAGTTCTCAAAGGTAGTAATTCCTACGGAAATAAGTAGATTCCAACAAGAACTATCTAAGTGACGAACCTTAGAAAGAACCCGGACTTTCTCCACGGAAAAGCCCGTTAACCCGAAGAATTGGCATTTGAAATTTTACGAAATTCTACAAGAACTCCGGACTTTCTCTACGGAAAAGCCCGTTAACCAGCAATTGAATTTAGTTGGAAAATTGAAAGGGTACGCAATATACAGCGGTAACAACCCTACGAGGCCCGCAAACAGGCCGATGGGAAGAAAAGAAGTCTCCAACTCAGCCCTTATCTTGGAACTATCAACGAAGTCCTCAACGTAGCCCTCATCTTGGAAATCATCAACGAAGTCCTCAACGCAGCTCTCATATTCGAACCATCAACGGAGTCCTCATTTTCGTCGAATAACAACAGCAGATCAACGTAGTATACAATACTCAACTCAACACGAAGCAAGAAATCTACGGCCTTCAAAACAATAAACAGTGAGTAGAAGAAAAATAGACATAAGAAGTGTTAGATTTTTTGTACAGTTTGAAGATATTTGCAAGGCAAATTTTATGACTAAAATCATAAACTTTGCGTCCAAATACTACCAAACTTTAGGCTCACGTCCGTACACAAGCTTATGGTGCTCCCTGGCCTCTGTGTCCGTCAATAAATCAAACGGTGTCTGAAGCTTTCGGCATTGTTGTAGCACGATGCCAACACATTAAGGTTTAAACGGGAAATTTATGTCACGCAAATAAAACTATTACGCGGAATTTAGAACAAAAGTGTCATACTGGCTTTCTCCAGCTATAGGAAAAATAACTCAGAGTACTCGACAGACGAGACAGACTCCGACGCATACGTAATAGACGAATCTAGTTTTCCCTTTCTAAAAATGAAAATGCCTGAAGGAACGCCTCAAAGATCTGTATCCCCCTCTAATATGGGAACAGATAACCTCCTACGAACTATACTAGCCGAACTAAGCGGACTGAAAATAAACGTTTCAACACTAGCAAAGGAAAACGAAAAACAACTCAATGAAATACAATCTATAGCTGAAGAATGCGGAGTGAAAGGAAAAGTAGTAACAGACAGGGACGATGACGATGATATTATTACATCAGATAGAGATGGTTCAGACAGTGAAGACGAAAAAGTTACCCAAGGGCATCCTATAAGGCCCACCTGTACATTCTCAAAAACAGGAACTACATCTAAGACATCCCACAAAAATAATAAACATGAAAATCAACCACTGGAAGAAATATACCTGCAAAAGACATAATTCGAACAATTAAGGTCTTAAACGGACAGGACGATATGGGAATAGAAGATTTGATTAAGTCTGTTAAAAAAGCTCAAAAACAGTGTTCTCAGTCTAGCCTAATTTTAGATTTTATAATTGCAAAAAAAATCCAAGGAAATGCTTAACGAGCAATAAGATACTCCACTATTCGCGAATATGATGACTTTTATAGTGCTTTAAGACAAAATTTAAAACAGATTGGATCAGTTTCAGCCTTAAGAAGTAAACTTAAAAGCTGTAAGCAGGGAATAAATGAAACAATCCAAAATTTTAACTTAAGGTTTAGACAAATAGTTAATGAACTTAAATACGCAGTAGTCAGAACATTCTAGTTCCAAAGAAAGAAAAATAGCAATAAATATTGAAGAAAAAGAAAGTACAAAAAGATACATATTAAATATAAGCAGAGAGATTGGATTACAAATTAAATTACAGAATCCTATTAACCTGCAAGAAGCCCAAAAAATGGCAATAGAATCCGAGATATGGTTTAAAGAAGCTCAGCCAACACAGCAAAGAGTAATCCCACGACCATCAATGAGTGTTAATATGCATCGACCCATACCACCACAAACTCCACGGCCTCAAGCAAATACAACACCAAGAGTTCCTAATCAGAATATCGCATTGGCCAACCGAACCAAAATGAATTTATACCATAAAAAATCACGAAATTAGTGTTCCAATAAATAATTATTCCACAAATCCTATCCTAATACCAAAAACGATTAAAATGGAAAAAATTTAAAAATACAGTCTCGAGACGAGACTCAAAAAAAAGGGGAAAGCAAGGAGCAAAGGATACTCGACAAAAAAAGATCAACCAGGATCATGTAACTTGGAAAAATTATACAATTATCACATATCGAACCGAACACAAGAAATCAAATACGCAAGATTATTCATATATATCAGTAAATGTTTACTTTACCTGGTGACCCTTTACCCTGTACCACATTAACATATCACGAAATCACACTAAATTCAGGCAAAATAATCAATCTAAGGTCGCACAAACTTCCTGAAGCTCACAAAGAATTTGCTTTAGAACATACCCAAGAACTTTTAGAAAAAGGAATAATTAGGCATTCGCAATCACCTTTGAATTCACCACTCTGGGTAGTTCCTAAAAAAGGGAATAAACTCAGAATGGTTATCGATTATAGACAACTGAATAAGGATACAGACCAGGATGCCTATCCCTTACCAGTCATAGATGATATTTTGGATCAACTCGGAAGAGCAAAATAGTTCTCAACATTTGTCATGAGTGCTGGGTTTCACCAAATTCCCATGTTAGAAGAATCAAAAAAATATACAGCATTTTCCACTCCTCGTGGACACTATGAATATAACAGAATGCCCTTTGGTCTCAAAAATGCCCCGGCCACATTCCAAAGAATGATGGACAACGCATTTAGGGGACTCATAGGAAAAGAATGCTTTGTGTATATTGACGATATTGTAATATTTGGAGAAACCCTAGAAGAACATAACAAAAATTTAGTTACCGTTTTAGAAAGAATCAAACAACTGAAATTAAAATTGGAACCTTCTAAGTGTGAATATCTGAGACCTGAACTTGAGTATCTAGGAAATTTAATCACAGCAGACGGAGTGAAACCTAACCCAGCCAAAGTAGAAGCTGTCCAAAATTTTAAGGAACCTAAAAACTTAAAGCAGGTTCAATCATTTCTAGGACTCGCCATTTACTATAGGAAATTTATAAAAAAAACTTTTCATCTATAGCGAAACCATTAACAAAATTAATACAAAAAGACACTATCTTTAACTGGACACCTACATGTACAAAAAGCTTTAACACGTTAAAGAAAGCATTATGTAAATCACCCGTTTTAAGATTCCCAGATTTCTAAGATACATTTACCATAACAACAGACGCTTCTAACCACGGATTAGGTGCAGTATTATCACAAAAAAGACATCCTTGTTTATTTATATCAAGAACATGAAATAAAGCTGAAGAAAACTATAGTAGTAGCGAAAAGGAATTATTAGCCATAGTATGGGCAGTTAAAAGATTGAGACAATATCTACTTGGAAAACCCTTTAAGATTCAAACTGATCACAAAGCCCTTTTATGGCTCCATAATGTAAAAGACCCTAGTTCACGACTATTGAGATGGAGGTTAGGACTAGAAGAATACAAAAACGAAGTACAATACGTGAAAGGGAAGGGAAATTAAGCTGCAGACTATTTATCAAGACTTTTCCCTATCCGAGAAAAAGATTTATTACAAGAAGCCTTTGAAAATGCCCTCATAGATGAACTAGAAGCAAAACTTCCTGAAATTGAAGAAATCGAAATTTTAGGTACACCTACCTCTAGACAACTATAAACGCCAGAACCTATAACAGCAAACCCCAAACTCACTGAAATTAAAACATTAAGCCCACAAGAAAAAGTTAAGATACTCAGCGGAGAAAAATCAGATTCTTTCACAGATTCTGACGCGGAGGACGCGTTACAAGAAATACCTGAAAATCCCCAAGTTAACTGGTACAACGAATTAATGGAATGGCGGTTGAATCCCGTAACCAACGAGCAAGTAAAAATTAGATCAAATGCTGTAGGAAAATTATGGAAGCAAATTACAAAAGAAAGTATGCCGAAATATGAAGAAGAAAACTGGCTAAAACACTTAGCTTGGATTATAGACGAAATTAAGGATAAAAAACTGACTTTGGTACGACTACAATTTGGAGATCCATTATTCACTACTGTACAAAAAGAACTAATACAATTTCTATCGAATTATTATCCAGATACAGGTTTCCATTTATGTTTCTCAAATACTCGAGAGCTCACTAAAGCTGAAAAAGAACAAATTATCAAAGAAGCTCACTCGACTCACTTAGGAGAAAAGAATACTTTGGAACGAGCAAAGAAAATTGGGATATGGTTAGGAATAGACGAACAAATTAAGAATTACGTTAAGAAATGCCCCATTTGTCAAATACAAAAAACTACCAGAATAACCAACCAAGCATCCAACATATTACCTGATATCACAACAAACCCTAATGATAAAATCGCCCTAGACATATTTGGAACTTTACCAGAAACTGAAAAAGGTAATAAATACATATTGAGTATCCAAGACAGGTTAACAAGGTACACCGTCCTGTTACCACTACAGAACAAAACATGAAACTCAATCATCGATGGACGAAAAACCATTTTATCTGATCAAGAACAAAACTTCCTATCTGAACTAATGCAGCAATTTGAAGAAGCACTTCGAATTCAACATATAAAAACAACAGCATTTCATCCTCATTCAAACGGTAATATTGAAAGAATGTACTCCACTTTAAAAAATTTAATTAAAACCTCAATGACCGAAAATAACAATGAATGAGATGATAAGCTAAAATTTATTAGTTTCGCAATAAATACTATGAAAAACACAACTTTAGGAACAAAACCATTCGAAGCCACTTTTGGCAGGGAACCTAACATCCCATCTACAATAGTCCCATCAACCAACCTTACATATCAAGATTTGATCAAAAAATGGAAACTGCAAAACGACCGCAATATTACGAAAATGAGGGAGAGAATAGAATTAGAACAGGAAAAAACTAAAAAACGCTTAGACGAAGGAATAGTAAGAACACACCCAATTTACAAACCAGGCGATAAAATAGAAATTAAATACAATACTAAAACAAATAAACTAGATTCTAGTTGGAAAGGTCCATACGAAGTAATAGATCTAATAGATAATATCAATATCAGACTAAGGAATGAAGACAAAATAATTCGAATTCATATTGACCAAATAATGCCTTACTTCACAGATGAAGGTGTTATTACTAATCTGCGCAATAGTACCCGTTACTAAAGCGTATTACGTATTGGAAGAATTAAAGGGCAACGTCTATGTTGAAGAGGTAAAAAAGGTACATCTTTACCATGAAGAATGGAGACTAATTATAGGGATAAATTTAACCATAACAGAACAAAGGCTAGAAGCAATACATCATACCTTAATCCTAGCTGAACGAGCTTGCGGATTCTCATGTGCAACAAAAGAAGAATTAAGATTAGTCAAAGTAAGATACAACCGATTAACTTCTAAAATTACAATCCTGCACAAGTTACTTGGGAAACAAAGGCATAAAAGAGGATTAGCTAACTTCGTCCGCGATATCTCTAAAACATTATTTGGAACATTATCTGTATCTGATTTGACAGAAATAAATTCTGAATTTGACAAATTATATACCGACAATAAAGCAATAGCATCAATATTATTAAATCATACAAAAGTTCTTAAATTAATATTAGATTCTTCGTCAACCGAATATTTATCAATAAAACAAGAAATAGGAAAAGAAATAGGATTGGCACAAAAATTAGGACAAACAATAACACTAAAGATAATTTTGTTAATGCCAAACTTATATTGATTACACTCTTAATAGACGAAATGAACGAAGACATTGATACTGCCATTGACGCCATTAATGATGGTAAACACGGGATAGTACAACCGCAAACTTTAACACCCACGATCTTAAAAAATACGCCACAGGAATTCGAAGAACACCATAGAACACGTTATCACTTTGACAAAACAAAAGAAAATGACCAGTACATCCTTGATATTAGCACGCTCTCTGTAGCAATAGTTCAAGGAATCTTTACTTATATTCTAGACATACATGTTTTAGAAAAAGGAGAAGGATCCCTACAAAAAATCACCCCTATTCCTGAAAAGAAGGGTAACCTCTATTTGTCTATTATACCTGACCACGACTTAGTAATATTATTCAGAGATTCATACGTTCCCACAGACAAACAGACGATTCAACATTGTAAAACTATAACAAATTACTTAATTTGTAAACGAAACAAACCAAACCTCAAAATAATGGATACCAAAACCTGCGAAGCAAGCCTCTTTAAAAGATACCCCGATTTGAACTGTAATCAATCTCCGTACTTACTCCATAAGGAAACTTTTGTACCTATCTCTAATGGATATATTATAATCCCCCTTGTTAAAACCAAATTAGACATAAGTTGCGATAATAATTTAACAACTGTAGAAATTATTAATCCCGTTAAAATAGAAGGTAATGATTGTAAATTATATAATAATTATGATCAAATAGATTTACCCAAACATTTAGAAGAAAAACAAACTTATTGGATCAATATAACTTATACGACATTAATTACGACGAGCAAGACATAAAGAAATTGGAACAAAAATTAATCCAACTCCCTAAACAGATAGATAATGAAGAACTTAAACAAGCCCGCTTAAGTTTAGATGACACCGAAAATACATTTAAAAATACAGCCAATCATCGACGTATGAAAACATGGGTAGAAACCAGTTTAGACTAGCTTAAGTATGTGGAATACTTCTCTTTATTGTTAACATTCTTATGGGCATTAAACAAATGTGGCATCCCTTGAATTGATTAGGGCATTATTTCCTAAAAAACTTTGTTTATTCTGCATTAAAACAAAAAATCAAATCACCCCACAAATTGTAACCTACACTGCATCTGCTCAACCATTAGTGAACTCAATGGAACCAATCAAACCTAGAAAATTTAAAATAGATTTAGAGGACTAAACCTTGTCTACAAAGGGGGGTGTTACGCAGTCGACTTTGACCTACTTGCGTCATAGATTTAGCCAATCCCACATGTATCCGCTAGACTATAAGTATGGCCACACCTATGGTCTCTAGTTCAGTTCTAATTTTGCCTACGATTATAATTGTGTAAAAAGGTTAATAAAGAAACACCGAATTGTCTAACAGCAATTCGGTTACTTTTTAAAAATATCAGAACATCCTTTTGCGCATAACAAATGCTTGCTAGAATTTTTTAAATAAAATCAGCTCTATAAATATTAGAGTTTGACTAAGAAATGTTGAAATCTCTTTCACATAATAGAGTAATAATCTAAAAAAGATTCAATTTACTTATTTCAAACATTAAAATAAAGCAACATAAATAACAAAAATAATTCAGCAGTATTAAAATGTACTGTAAGACAACTGTGAATCAAACATTGGGAAAAAAATGATGAAGCGGCCCCGTGAACATGTACTTTCTAGAACTTTTAAATCCAATTTTAGTCAAACAGAAATTTAAAAAATACAAAAATTAATATAGGTTATAGAAATCCAGGAGGATGTATTTCTTCCTAGCTAGCTAATTTAATTCAGAGAACATAGAAATCTACCTTACCGATATGCTATAGATGTAGTAGTTTATGCTATTCTTCCAGAATGTTCTAAATGACATCATTGAATTCCTACTACGCAATTTTTTTCGTAAACAACATCAAGGTTATTTTTAATACTTTCTTTTTTTTGCGTTTTTCAATATTATATAACACAAGAGTCGATTATAACTTAGAACCTTCCAGAACAATTAAACAAGGAGGGAGATATATTATTAGATAAGGATGGTAAATGATATGCAGCATGTATAGTTTAAGGAGAAAGAGAGAGCTATGTATTAAAAAATGTTTCAGCACAAAAATAATTTTCTAAAATTTACAAGTCGATACAAGGGTTTGCGATTCAGCGATTCGAAACCAGTTACAAATCTCACAACATGTCTCATCAAAATGAATTACATCGTATAAACATTTTTGCATGAATCTTGAAGAATGCCAACCTTTTAAAAATAGTGGGTTACTGTAGCAGATTTAGAGTTAATATCAGGTAGCCTCGTAGTATTGAATCAACTATTTATAGATGTAGAACATGGAATTTGAAATCTCTTGTTAGAATTTACGTACTTGCAATAAAGTATCAGAATGATAAGAATAAATTCAGCCATATTAAAATGTAGTGTAAGGAAACTGTGAATCAAACATAGGAAAAAATGATATATTGATGACATAAGCATCTACTTTCTGGAACTCTTAAATAAAAAATCTAGTGATATGAACAAATTAAAAAATACAAAAATAATATAGTATCTAGAAATAGAGGATAATATATTGCTTTCTAGTGGAATAATTTAGTTCAGAGATCATGAAAACCAAACCATAGAAACCTACCTTACCGATATTCTACAGCTATAGTGGCTGGTACGTGCTATATTTTCAGAATATTCTTAATGACATCATGAAATTATATTGCGCAATTTTATTTGTAAACAACTTCAAGGTTATTTTTCAATTGCACATTAAACTTTTTAGGCTGCAAAAACGTTATATTTTAAACGTATTTAGATACGTCGATTATAATTGAGAACCTTTTAAAACAATGAGACAAAGAGAGATATATATTAATAGATAAAGAGCGTTATGTATAAAAAAGTGTTTTAAATCGAAAATAATTTTCTGAAATTTTTTCAAGACTGCAGAAGGTTTTGCGATTGTGCGACTCGAAACCAATTACAAATCTCACAGCATGCCTCATCAAAATGAAGTGCATCATATAAAAAAATTGTGCACTAATCTTGGGACAATGCCAAAAGATTCTTAAGAGATCCTTTTACGAATAGTGGGTTACTGTGGCAGATTTAGAATTAATACCAGATAACCACGTAGTATTGAATCAACTATTTTGAGATGAAGAACGAATGATATGAAAGTTCTTACTAGAATTTACGTTCTTGCAATAAAGCAGCATGAATAACAAAAATAATTGAAAAATAATAATTCAAAAAAATAATTCACCGATATATTCTATAGATGTAGTGGTTTATGCTATGCATCCAGAATATTCTCAATGACGTCATCGAATTCCTACTACGCAATTTTCTTCGAAAACAACTTCAAGGATATTTTTAATGTTGCATTACTTTTTTGCGTTTTTTCAATATTATATACATCAAGTGTCGCTTATAACTTAGAACCTTCAAGATAATTGCAACAAAGAGAGGATATAAATAGATAAAGATGGTAAATCATATGCAGCATGTATAGTTTAGGGAGAAAAAGAGATGGAAAGAGAGAGATAGAGTTAGATAGAGTTAGAGATAGAGATAGAGAGTTAGAGATAGAGATAGAGATAGAGAATGTTTTAATTCTTTAATTTATAATTTTGTATTGACATAGCTAGGATGTCAATTCAGCCATTTGAGATGAAGAAAATACAATTTGAAAATAAAATAAATCAGCTCCAGAAATAATAGAGTTGACTAAGAAACTTTGAAATCATCTTTCACATAATAGAGTGATCTGCGAACAAAGATTAAATTTACTTACTTCAAACATTAAAATAAAGCATCATAAATAACAAAAATAAATTCAGCAGTATTAAAATTGAACAAAAAGAAACTGTGAATCAAGCATTGAAAGTGAAGTATTGAACACGTATATTAAAATGCACTATTATGTATAAAAACTAAAAATCTTGGGGTTTCTTCGAACCAACAGTTTGTTTTAAATCGTAGTTAAGTAAGCCCATTTGAAGGGGCCAGAATGTCAAGTTAACAGAATAATGAATATATATAGTTGATTCAACTATTTGAAATTAGCAAATGAAACTTTCTTTCACTAAAACGAGATCCTGGGTTAACAAAGATTATCATAGAGTGCGCCACAGTCAGATACGCTGATTTTGCTTCTAGTTGTAAATAGAGGATGGCGATGAGGAGAAGGAGGAGGAGGATACGATAATATTACAGTTCAACAGTTACTGAAAATATTAGATTTAGATGTAAAAATAAAGGAGCACATTGTCTTCCAAACAACACCAAAAACTAAATGAACTGTAGGTAATAATGCCTTGATTCTAACTACTAGGTGTATCTCCACTCTCGATGCTGCATTCTGCGCTGAACTGGATAAATCACCATCCTCATATATCAACTACATTTTAGTCTTAAATCAATATTTAATGTAGTAATGCTGCTCGTGAAGTATCGACGATATTAAAGTATGCTGTTATTTAACAGTTGCAAATAATTTTTTTTTCTTAGAACCAACATTTAATTTTTGTTAAATAAATCCAGTTCAACAGTTAATTATTTCTGATTACCAAAATCATTAACATGCTTTCGATTCAACTATGTCAACTTAGTAATTGAAAACTTAGCTTGATTAAGCAAAGGTCTTTGGTTAATGAAGATTATGATGCAGTACACCACCACCAGTTACGCTGCTTTTCATATAGTTGTAACCACGCTTCATATATTAAATCTTGATTTCTCCTAAATCAAGGTAAGTAAACTATCGAAAATGCAAGTGAAAGAACGAGAAAGAATAGAGATGGTGGAGGAGGAGGAGGAGGAGGAGGAGAAGGAGAAGGAGAAAAATTCAGTAATGATGCAGTGAAGACAAGTAGGTACTGAAAATATTAGATTTAATGATTATATCATCTGAATTTTATGTTGTGTGACATTTGAACGTGCAAATAAAAGAAGCGCAATATCTTTAAAATTTAAAATTGTAAAATTTTAAAAACTTAAAGAAACTGTAGGTAACACCTTGTTTGCGCGTACTAAGTGTATTTCCATTCTTTGTACTGCACTCTGCGATGAGCTTCATGAATCCAGTTAAATAAATAAGGATTTCTTATTAATAGAATCGTGAAAATACTTTTGTCTCAACTATGTCAACTTAGTAAACGAAAATTTAGTTTAATTAACGAGAGATCTTTGGTTTACAGAGATTATCATAGAGAGCACCACAATCAGATTTGCTGCTTTTCATATAGTTGTAACCACGCTTTTCCACCTGTTTAATCTTGAACTATACTAAAATCAAGTTAAATAAGCTCTTAAAATACATGTAGAAGAATCAGTAAATAATATAGGGGGTCGAGGAGGATATGATCATGATTTAGAGTAGGTACATAAGTTTTGAAAATATTAGATGGAATGATAACTTATACTAAATCTTCGGTTTTAGAAGCTGATTTCCTAAACTACAGTTAATTCAGGTGAAATAAATTATTCAACCAGAAAGCAATATATTATCCTCTATTTCTAGGTACTATATTATTTTTGTATTTTTTAATTTTTTCATATCACTAGATTTTTTATTTAAGAGTTCCAGAAATTAGATGCTTATGTCATCAATGTATCATTTTTTCCTATGTTTGATTCACAGTTTCCTTACACTACATTTTAATATGGCTGAATTTATTCTTATCATTCTTGATACTTTATTGCAATTACGTAAATTCTAACAAGAGCTTTCAAATTCCATGTTCTACATCTATAAATAGTTGATTCAATACTACGAGGCTACCTGGTATTAACTCTAAATCTGCTACAGTAACCCACTATTTTTAAAAGGTTGGCATTCTTCAAGATTCATGCAAAAATGTTTATACGATGTAATTCATTTTGATGAGACATGCTGTGAGATTTGTAACTGGTTTCGAGTCGCTGAATCGCAAACCCTTCTATCGACTTGTACATTTTAGAAAATTATTTTTGTGCTGAAAAATTTTTTAATACATAGCTCTCTCTCCTTAAACTATACATGCTGCATATTATTTACCATCCTTATCTAATAATATATCTCCCTCTTTGTCTCATTGTTCTAGAAGGTTCTAAGTTATAATCGACCCTTGTGGTATATAATATTGAAATACGCAAAAAAGAAAGTAATGCAGCATTAAAAATAACCTTGAAGTTGTTTACGGAAAAAAATTGCATAGTAGGAATTCGATGACGTCATTGAGAATATTCTGGAAAAATAGGATAAACTACTACATCTATAGCATATCGGTAAGGTAGATTTCTATGGTTTCTGAATTAAATTAGCTAGCTAGAAAGCATTATATCATCCTGGATTTCTATGACCTATATTAATTTTTGTATTTTTTTAATTTCTATTTGACTAAAATTGGATTGAAAAGTTCCAGAAAGTAGATGTTTACGTGACTACTGTATCATTTTTTTCCCAATGTTTGATTCACAGTTGTCTTACATTACATTTTAATACTGCTAATTATTTTTGTTATTTATGTTGCTTTATTTTAATGTTTGAAGTAAGTAAATTGAATCTTTTTTAGATTATTACTCTATTATGTGAAAGACATTTCAGCGTTTATTAGTCAAACTCTAATATTTATAGAGCTGATTTTATTTTAAAAATTCTAGAAAGCATTTTCAAATTGTATTTTTTTTATCTCAAATGGTTGATTTGACATCCTAGCTATGTCAATATAAAATTCTAAAATCTGTTACAGTGATCAACTGTATGTACTCGGACCTCTTAAGAATCTGTTGGTATTTTTCAGGTCGCTCAATCGCAAAGCCATCTGCAATATTAGAAAATTATTTTTTATTAAAAACATTTTTTTAATACATAGCTCTCCACCTCTTTTTCTCCCTAAACTATACATGCTGCATATCATTTACCATCCTTACCTATTATTATATCCCCTCTTTGTCAAAATATTCTAGAACCTTCTATATTATAATTCACACGTGCGAATATAATATTTTAACATCGCAAAAATGTCGTGCTTCATTGAAAATAACTTAAAGTTCTTTGCGAAGAAACTGCGCAGTGGAAATTTGATGTTATTAATTATAGAAGATTCAGCATTATAGAAAAAATTTTAACTCTGAATTAAATCATCCTTAATTTTCTATAGACTGTATTATATAATAGCCTTAGTGGATGATTGAAAAAATTCAAATATTTTATTATATTAATTTTTTATTGCATTTTAAAATTTTTAGTTGACGGACCTAGCATATGGAAAAGAATGAATACGAAAGCGAACGATTGCGAGCTGTAAAAAGAAGTGATCTCTCTATAGAACGATAGCATAGGATAATGAAATGTGTGCAGCCTTAGGCTGCCGATGTATGAATACTTCTGCGAGTTTTAACGCGTTTAGCTGTTAACTCTGGTCTTCGCTCGCTGCTCGATACTAGAATAAAGCAACAAGCTTCCCTGAGTATATGACCTACTATAAGATATGCTTTTTTATTCCTTTCTTACCTTCGATTAACTTTATAGATATATTTTTTTAATTCTAATTATTTTTCTCGAAGATTCTAGACTGCTGAAGCAAGTTTTTCACAGGCAGAAATTTTTGGTTAAACCATAATCTATCATGAATTTTCAAATCAAAATAATAATCAAACAGGATGCCATGCATAACCCTTATATTAGATTTCACCTAGACACCTACATTTAACAAACATCTTATCTGTCAGGAAGCAATATATCATCCTTGTTTTTCTCATTTAATCTTGACACATGCACGTTATAACCTTGAACCTGTTTACATAAATTTGGCTACAGACTATTGCGCAATCGTGACGTCATCAGGATCCTTCGAGAAATATCTCAAAGCTTAGCACGGACACGAACCACTACAGTTCGAAGCTTCTCGATGCCGGTAAGGTAGGAATCGTGGTCCAGAAGCCCCCCTATACATTTACAACAGCCACACAAAAAAGTGTGCCGATCTGGTAACAAGATATACGTATTCCTATGGAATTTGGGGCGCTGAATTCAAAATCATGCACTGAGGCAAATAAATTTCAAAATAATGCCAGTGATGCAAATTTTCACTTCAAAAACATGTCGACAACTGTGAAGGATCAACCCTTGCCTGATATCAACCAATTTAACATGACTTTATCCAACAGAACCTGACCTCACCTAACCTGAATTAACAGAAATTTATTGAACTACACGTAAAGCTCTAGAAGCATATTTTTCCAGTAGCAAATGTGTGCTACATCGAATGGGTCAACTCGATCCTAACCGAGAAATAAATCTAACCTAGCCTAACCTAACCTAACCTCACGTAAAACAATTAAACTCATTGTGTTGTCCCGTTGTGTTTGCGGTACCGTTTCATTCAGCTTCGTCTTAACCTACATAGAGGTTTAACCTATCTTAACCTAACAAAATCTGACCTAACCTAACCTAGCCGAATGAAATTTAACCAAACGTGTAGCTATGTAACCGTACGGTTCTCAGTCTTAAATGTGTGCTATATTTAAGAGGTTAACTCGATCTTAACCTACAAATGAATCTAACTTAACAAAATCTAACGAAATTTTGCTTAACGCAACACAACTTTACTTAAGTGTTCCCGTTGTAACACAATAAAATTCATTTCCTTGTACTACAGGTGGTTAAAAATTTAGACGCACATTACTCATTTGAAGAAATTTAGAACTACAAGTTAGGTTCTGTTAAGTTAGATTCATTTTTAGGTTAAGATCGCGTTAACCTATTAAATATAGCACAGATTTAAGACTGAGAACCGTACGCTTACATAGCTACACGTATGGTTGAATTTCATTCGGCTAGGTTAGGTTAGGTCAGGTTTTGTTAGGTTAGGATAGGTTAAACCTCTATGTAGGTTAAGCCGAAGCTGGATGAAACGGTACCGCAAACACAACGGGACAACACAATGAGTTTAATTGTGTTACGTGAAGTTAAGTTAGGTTAGGTTAGGTTTTTTAGGTTGGGATAGGTTTGACCTTTTTGCAGATTTAGCTCAAGCTGATTCAAACAGTACCGCCAACACAACGGGACAACACAATCAGTTTAATTGTGTTTCGTGAGGTTAGGTTAGGTTAGGTTAGGCTAGGTTAGATTTATTTCTAGGTTAGGCTCGAGTTGACCCATTCGATGTAGCACACATTTGCTACTGGGAAAATATGCTTCCAGAGCTTTACGTGTAGTTCAATAAATTTCTGTTAATTCAGGTTAGGTGAGGTCAGGTTCTGTTGGGTAAAGTTATGTTAAATAAGTTGATATCAGACAAGGGTTGATCTTTCACAGTTGTAGACATGTTTTTGAAGTGAAAATTTGCATCACTGGCATTATTTGGAAATTTATTTGCCTCAGTGCATGATTGCAAAAGTAAGCATGTATTCCGCGGGCATCAATTCCCCAGTGAAATATCGAAATCGACAGACTGTGGCAAACATGGGCATGTCCTCCCCGGGTATCACTTCCCCAGTGAAATATTGAAATTGACAGACTGTGGTAAAAATGGGCATGTCTTCACTGGGCATCACTTTCCCAGTGAAATTATCGAAATCGACAGACTGTGGAAAAAATGGAAATGTCTTCTACGGGCATCAATTCCCCAGTAAAATATTGAAATCTAGAGACTATGGCAAAAATGAGCATGTCTTCCCCGGACATCACTTCCCCTTGAGTACATAGCAAAAAATTGTTCGGGGAAGACATTCCCATTTTTGTCGTAGTCTATTTATTTCGATATTTCACTGGAAAAGTGATGCCCGGGGAAGACATGCCCATTTCTTCCACAGTCTGTCGATTTCAATATTTCACTGGGGAAGTGATACCCGAGGAAGACATGCCTATTTTTGCCACAGTCTGTTGATTTTAATATTTCACTGGGGAAGTGATACCCGGGGAAGACATGCCCATTTTTGCCATAGTCTCTAGATTTTAATAATTCACTGGGGAAGTGATGCTCGGGGAAGACATGTCCATTTTTGCCACAGTCTGCTGGTTTTAATATTTCACTCAGGAAGTGATGCCCGGGGAAAACATGCCCATTTTTACCACAGTCTGTTGGTTTTAATATTTCACTCAGGAAGTGATGCCCGGAGAAGACATGCCCATTTTTGCCATAGTCTCTAGATTTTAATAATTCACTGGGGAAGTGATGCCCGGGGAAGACATGCCCATTTTTGCCAAATTCTTTAGATTTCAATATTCTCCTGAGGAAGGGATGTCCGGAGAAGACATGCCAATTTTTGCGATAGTCCCTAGACTTTAGTATTTCACTAGGGAAATGATGCCCGGCGAAGACATGCCCAATTTTGCCATAATATCTAGATTTCAATATTTCAGTGAGGAAGTGATGCCCGGGGGAGAAATGCCCATTTTTGCCACAGTCCCTAGATTTCAATATTTCACTGGGGAAGTGATGCCCATTGAAATGTCCCATAGTCTCTTGGGGGAAGTGATGTCTGGAGAAGACATGTCCAAAAGAACCCCAGCTTCTGGTACGTTTTATAAAACTGGGGAATTGATGCCCTAATTAGCCTTATAGTTGGGGGAAGCGATGCCCATGCAGGCCTCTATCATAGTAGAAGTGATGCCCGTGGAAGCCACTTTCTTGGTAGAAGTAATGCCCCGGGAGGCCATTTATTTGCAAAAATACACGGGGGAAGACTTGCCATATGTAGACTTCTCACACTCTTCTAAATTTTAGGGAGTTTTCGCCAATTTTTTAGTGATTTATAAGAACTTTTAGGAAAATTTCCCCAAACCTCAGGGAAAATGATTTTCCCAAACGAAAATGTGGATTTTTCGCCACTAAAAGGTGGGGAAAATTCCCGAAATTTTGTACAGTGTATTTTTTACATTGTGTTTAGAAGTTGTGAAAGAGTCCTTAGAATAAAATATAAATTTTGTTCTAAAAATTTAGTGGGAGTATTAATAGTTGAAACAACTATTCTTAAGGGATAGCCATCTTTGTGAATTTTTCTCAAACCATTATATCTTACAAAAATTGTGCCTTCAGTATTAATATCAGTCCATCTTATATTCTTTTACAGAAGACCTTTGTTTCTCCAATTGTCAAGCATCTTAAGAGTGTCTCTTTTTAAGTTTTTTAGCGGATTTTCATGTAATAATTCAAAATTATCATGATTAGAGAGCAAATTCTTCATATCCCTAACATAATCCGATTTTTTCATACAAACAGTAATATTGCCTTTTTCAGCATTTATGCAAACCATATCAGGGTTGTTTCTAGGAAATTCTTTCGTCATCATGAAACATTTAGAAAGTTTACGAATAATATTACGAATTTTGTCTCCATTTAATTTAGCATCTTTTGTTATTTTATAATTTGTTTAAACTTACTTTTTATCACACGGTTACTGAAACCTTGACCTAAGCTGAGAATATAAATAAATGAAACAGGAATTTGAATATCTGTAAGTTAGGTAAGGTTAAGGAAGAGTAAACAGGACAAGTGTGCATTTTGTAAATCCTCGAGGTGAAGTTTGTTATCATAAGCTATTATCCAAGTGTGGGGACCCCTGGTCCCCACACCCAAACCCAGACACTTTTAAATCTCTACTTTCCAATCTATCTAGTTTTCTCAATCTTAAATAGCACATCTTAGAGTAGCGAGCATCAGCCATCATTAATATTTTCTCTATCCAGTTTAGAATTAGACCGAAACTTTTACAGAGAGATGTGAAGCACCTATCTCAAGTCTAATTGCGTAGCCTGCAGTGTTCTTGGGGGCATGAAAAGTTCTCTTAATAAAGCTAGTTTGTATTTTCTCGATCAAAATAAAGTATCTCAAACTCCAAACATGTGCGCCGTACATCAAAACAGTAGATACAAGGCTTTGAAAGAGTTGAACAATGGAACTCCAAGAGTCAAGTTTCAATCTGTGTATCAAGGATAGCGTAGAATTTTTAGCAATGTTGGATTTACAAACTACAGCATCCTTTGCCTATTTATCCTGGACGAGATCCTGACTTACTCGTTAACATTAAATGATACATCAAACTCATATCTTGACTCAAATATTACTTTCGACGTTACGTTGACAAGCTTGAAACTGTATAAAAATGGTAAGACTCCCGGTGCGGCTGGAATTAGCTACGAATTCCTGGAGAATCTGCCTGGCAATCTTATCCTATACCTAAACTCGATTTTCAACAAAATACTTAAGGAAGAAAAATTTCCAGAATCATGGTCCCAATCTTTTGTTAAAATGACCTTTAAAAAAGGGTAAGCAACTGTTCCATCTAACTATCGCCCCATCGCGTTAGTCAACTGTATCACTGAAGTCTTTACGCAGATTCTCTCTAAGAGGCTAGTCAGTTGGGCTGAAGAAATGCATCTTTTACCGGTGCGGCAGGTAGGTTTCAGGAAGGAGAGATGCTGCATGGATCATGTATTTACGCTTACCTTATTAATTCAAAACCGTCTAAGTCTGAACAGAGGAAAGCTTTTTGTACTATTTGTCGATTTTAAGGAAGCTCTTCCACCATTAAATCACAAAATACTCTGGAATAAAATATTCTCGAAGGGATGTGGATCGAAGTTTATTAGAATATTAATGGATTTTTATTCCAAAGCTAATCTATCAGTTAGGGAAATTAGGGCAGATCTGAAAGAGTGGATATTACGAAGGGAGTCATGCAGGGTGAAGTATTTACCCCGACGATATTCACTTTATTAATTGCTGACTTAGAAGAATTTTCGAACGATAAAGGTATCACGGGTGAATCAAGAAACCAAAATAATTTATTTATTTATTTATTTATTTATACATTATAATGTCAATTTTATGAATAATTTAATTTTATTGCGTAGTTAGTTTTTATCTTAATTTGTATTTTTTTAAATAATACTAATTATAAGGTTGTCCCCTTTAAAAGCATTTTTATATAAACAGGTTTACAATTTATTGTTTTATTAAATATAATTTTATATTTATTTATTATTTTAAATTATTCAGAAGTTTAAGAATTTTTTAAATTTAATTTATTGATGAATATAAATAATTATTCAATCAAGTATAATTTTTTAATAAAATTTATAATTTCAAATGGACTAATAATTATGATATATTATTGAATTTTAATCATCTTTTATATTTAAGTAATTAGGCGCTACAATTTTTTAAATTTCAAATAATACAAATATTTTAAATAAATATAAAAAAGAAAATCTTGTTTCTTTTAATCGATTTCGAATCTTAAAGTTTAATTAGCTTATTTTTAGTTCTATTGAAGGCCGTAGCAGGATAACCATGGTCTGGATGCCGTCGCAACTATTTTTCACTATATCATGCTCACATTTAAGGCTACAAAATATAATTTCGCGGAAATGATCAAAGCATTACTTCATAATTTGAACAACTAAAAACTACACTAAAAGAGATTTGGGGCCATCCATATCATTTGAGTACTCACTAAAATTTCAGATTTTTTTGTTTTCATATGTCAACAGTTCGAAACTCGTTGACTGGCTAACAGCTGTTGGTGCATTTTGCAACAATTTATCGTTAAACTGGTCGGAAATTAAAATGAAAAAACTTCATTTTAGTACTCTTCAAACCCATTGAGGATGAGTGTTTTGGTGCTAATAACTAACAATAAGTTTGACCGGCAGCTCCTGAGTGGGGCCAAAGTTAACTAGGAAACTGTCAAACATGTCAAAAATTGGAGTGAAAAAATGTCATTTTAGTACTCTTGAAACCCATTGAGGATGATTATTTTGGTACAAACAACTAGCAAAGAATTTGACTGGCAGCTCCTGAGTGGTGCCAAAGTTAACTGGGAATCTGTCAGATATGACAAAAATTCGAGTGAAAAAACGTCATTTTAGTACTCTTCAAACCCATTGAGGATGATTTGGTGCAAACAACTAACAAAGAATTTGACTGGCAGCTCCTGAGTGGTGCTAAAGTTAACTGGGAATCTGTCAGACATGACAAAAATTCGAGTGAAAAAACGTCATTTTAGTACTCTTCAAACCCATTGAGGATGATTGTTTTGGTGCTAAAAACTAACAATAAGTTTGACTGGCAGCTCCTGAGTGGGGCCGAAGTTAACTAGGAAACTGTCAAACATGTCAAGTATTCGAGTGAAAAAACGTCATTTTAGTACTCTTCAAACCCATTGAGGATGATTTGGTGCAAACAACTAACAAAGAATTTGACTGGCAGCTCCTGAGTGGTGGCAAAGTTAACTGGGAAAATGTCAAACATGACAAACATTCGAGTTAAGAAACGTGCTTTTAGTACTCTTGAAACTCATTGTTGCAGATTAAAATGTCAGTCAACTTTGGCACTACTCAGGAACTGCCAGTCAAATTCTTTGTTAGTTGCTTGCACCAAAGCAATCATCCTCGGCGGGTTTGAAGAGTACTAAAATGATGTCTTTTCACTCGAATTTTTGACATGTTTGAAAGTTTCCCAGTTAACTTTGACACCACTCAGGAGCTGCCAGTCAAATTCTTTGTTCGTTGTTTGCACCAAAACAATTCTCCTGAGTGGGTTTCAAGAGTACTAAAATGTCGTTTTTTCACTCGAATTGTTTACATGTTTGACAGTCTGCCAGTTAACTTTGGCACCACTCAGGAGCTGACAGTCAAATTCTTTGTTAGTTGTTTGCACCAAAACAATCATCCTCAATGGGTTTTAAGAGTACTAAAATTACATTTCTTCACTCGAATTTTGGACATGTTTGACAGTTTCCCACTTAACTTTGGCACCACTCAGGAGCTAATAGTCAAATTCTTTGTTAGTTGTTTGCACCAAAACAATCATCCTCAACGGGTTTGAACAGTACTAAAATGATGTTTTTTACTCGAATTTTTGACATGTTTGACAATTTGCCAGTTAACTTTGGCACCACTCAGGAGCTGCCAGTCAAATTCTTTGTTAGTTGTTTGCACCAAAACAATCATCCTCAATGGATTTCAAGAGTACTAAAATTACGTTTCTTCACTCGAATTTTTGACATGTTTGACAGTTTCCCAGTTAACTTTGGCACCACTCAGGAGCTGCCAGTCAACTTCTTTGTTAGTTGTTTGCACCAAAACAATCATCCTCAATGGGTTTCAAGAGTACTGAAAGGACGTTTTTTCACTCGAATTTTGGACGAGTTTAACGATAAATTGTTGCAAAATACATCAACAGCTGTTAATCAGGCAACGAATTTCAAATTGGTTGAAAAGCTTCGAATTAGCTAAGAAACGTGAGCTTAAACATGATTTGAATTTGAAAGAAAAAGTCGTCAAAAAAATAAAAATAAAAATTATATTGTGCTTGAGCGCAATATAAAAATGGAAGTATACCTAGAGTATACCTTGCCTCATTTCAGTATATTTTCCACATATTTAGGGAAATATGCGTCCACGTGGATTCTAGCTCGATCCCCCCGATCCCCCTCGTGGACAAGCGTGGAATTTTGCCATACCCCATCCCCCCCTAAAGTGTCCACGTTGTATATGGATGGCCCCTTTTTTAGAATAAGTGATAAAAATGAATAAGAGTTAAGTATAATATCGTTTTAAAATAGGGAAAACAGAGTTCGCGTATCAAAAGTTAATATAGTGGTTTTCAGCCGTCAAAACTAATATTTTTGTTTAAGCAAATTAAAAGGGTGTGGCATTAACTCTTATAAAACTTGTGAGAATTTAAAATTCACTATAGGGGCCATATACATACCACGTGGACAATTTTGCACCACTATTTACCCCCCCCCTCTC
>NC_046663.1:131760585-131762788 GCF_010883055.1 Belonocnema kinseyi
TGTACAAGCGTGGATTTTTGCCATACCCCCATCCTCCGTAAACGGTGCACGTGGTATATGGATGGCCCATGGACATAGGAAACAAGGGACTAGGCATGCCATTGCAGGGGTGATGCAATGGGGGGGGAGGTCCCGCGACAAACATGGCAGCGCTCACATGTTTATATTTTCATGCACAGTTTGTCGGCATAAATGCACTTACGCATAATCAAATGACACATCGTAAGATGGAGGCTCTCCCCACTCATGGAATTCTCCCCCCTCCCGTGGATTCAACCCCGCTCGCCAAGTTAGGATGGCATGCCTAGTCCCGTGTTTTCTATGTCCATGGAATGGCCCCATATCAAAGTTCACAAGCGAAGTTAAAACAATATTAATACATTATATTCGTAAGATCGAAAACATCTTTTGAAAGTTTACATACGAAACATATGAGAGTCTCAAACAACTAATGAAGAATAACTCACTCCACCAAAAGATTTAATTTTCAGAAGGAGGAACTAAATAATTAAATTAAATATAATTATATAGAGACACACTCGTACAATTATTATTTTTATTATTACATACTTAATGTATTCACTACATACATAATTTCACACTTCATCACTATGAAAACCCGGAACGGCGGCGACGAGATTCGAACCTAACTTACCTAAAGCACTAAACTCATCCCCCAACAACTAAACCCCTCTGCTAACTTACATAATGGAATATTTCACAAAAATCTCGGCAAAGCGGCGTCGCTTAAATTGATTTTTTATAAAATACACTTTTTTAAAGTAACCGATAATATTCTTATATGAATAACATTCTCTAATTTGATATCTCAGTAACTCACTGTAATAAACTTGAATGTATTTAAATGTAATATTTTATAAATTGTACTCGCTGAATTAAATCTTATTACCTGAGTGTACACATTTTTTTAAACATAATTCCTAATGTTTTCAATCCCATAGTAAATGTACGTATTAAAAAGTAGAAAGAGTTAACTTTTATTTTAAATATTGTGAAAAATAACCTTTTGGCTCGATCGGAAAATGGCGGAAACAATCGAGGAGCATTCTCAAACGAAACTATATGAAATTTCAAGAATAATGATTTCATAGTTTGCTATGCGTCTCAGATTCCTGTCAACTTCATACAGTACAGGTCCAATAACTTTCCAACTTCGGGGCTTTAGAGGCGGAAAATTCCAGGAATTGTGGACTTATCAGATGCTCCCACTAGTAACATGATATTAGGTGCGCGCATGCGTAAATCATGGGCGCAAATCATTAGCAAAATGGCACACGTAGTGGGAGAACCACAATTAGTATGCGTGCCGTACGTGTGATGACGTTTTGAAGGGAGTGTAAACTTATCGGACGGCACCCGGTAATAAACGCAGAATAGAGAAAAATTAATATTTTCAGATTTCAGCGTAAAAGTGAAGATTATTCTATTATTTTGAATGCGCGATTTTTCCATCTGTCTAAAATGCCACAATAAGAATAAGATACCTGCTAAACTTATTCACTGGGTCTCTTAGTTTAGCTGATACCCTGTTTTCTGATATTACGAAAATATCTCATATTCGAGTACTCTCCTCTACAAATTCAGGACGAAACCCACCATTCTTAGTGCTTCTTGTTTAGTATACCAAATTTTCAACTCGATGTGGCGCTTTGTGTGCAAATAAGTTGGAAAATAAAAAAGTGGCGGTAAGGTAGGAACCTGGTCACGTGACCCCTTCCTCACATGGCCTTAAAAGTGCTCTGAAATACAGGCTTTCTGATCATCGCACCTTGATATGGTAAATCCAGTCTCGGCGAGGTTCAGCGCAGACTTGGTTTTTGGTCAGTTAGCCGGATTTCCTGAGACGGGTAATTTAATTTCATTCGACATATTTTTATTTCGGTCCTTAAATATTGCAAACATCGTTGGGTTGAATAATAAATTCATATATCGCTTATTCTTAGCGGTGAACAATCGCAGACGTCATCCGGCTGCATTTTCAACGTCTATTTTTGACAACTTATTGCAAATTACAGGCAGGTAGCAATATACACGAGTATTACATATATGGTAATCTAAGGCTTAAGTCTGTGGCAGCTTCGTGAACCCCCTTCATCTCTTAGGCAGACTGTGTATAGTTTACTACTCCTTTCCGGCACATGCGCAATGTTAAGAAAGTTCTGTGTGATACAGAAATATATGT
>NC_046663.1:131762888-131768318 GCF_010883055.1 Belonocnema kinseyi
TATAATACTACGTATTATAGTGTTTTAGAACTTTTATAGGTAAACTACTCTGCTTTTTTAGTTTGAAAAAATTCTACTGAGTTTCTTTCACTAAGAGAAAAAAATGGAGAAACTCAATTTTTTGATATTAATTTTTTTCGAACGAGAATAGTTGTATAGGTTATACCGTTTTTACAATTTTAAATTCACAGTTTTTAAACTCTAAAAATTAAAAATTGTATTTCTTCTGTTCAAAATGAGGAGCTTTATATTTAGAAGAATGAAAATTTAGCAAAAATGAAAAATGAAAAATAAATATAAAAATCCCGGGTGGAAATTTAAGTTGGGGGCTGGCCATTCCACAGACGGAGAGCCCGGCTTTAAGCCTACATACCCATACCTAAATCTAACGCCTAGCAGTCGGGAGTGCTAACCACTGCGCTAAATCGACAAGTTGAAACTCGTTGAAAAAGCCATCCTCATAAGCTACAGTTCAGAAAAGTTAAATTACCAAATTTTAAGTTCTCTTTTTCTAATTATTTATTATAATTTGGCGTTATTTAAATATAAAATACACGAAATTTTAACAGGAATATCAATAAAATACTTTTTAAATAAATAATTTAAATCGATTACAATTTTTCTTCGCGTGATATTTTGTTTGTTCCCGTTGTAGACTATTTTACAACTTTTTTCAATGACAGGAAATGTAATTTTTTATAAACAATTAAAATTTTTAACGACGGAACTTAGAAATTTAATCGTGAATGTTGAAAATTTCGTAATAATAAATTTTTTCAACTTTCGTGTAAGAATTGGTTTTTAGGTGTTTTATACTATTTTACGACGTTTAAGATTGATATAAAATGTAAAAATTCTCTAAACATTCACAATTTTTCATAAAGATGGAACTTAGAATTTTTTTGTAAAAAAAAAACAGTTCGAATTTCAAAAATGTGTCATCGAATTTTTGTCACAAAATGCATTGTTTGTAAGTCTGCATTCATGAAACTTTAAAATTTGTGATGTCAAAAAGATATTCACCCAATATATTTCCACGCGTGGAACATCCATGTGGGTATACGCATCCATTTCTTAATGAAATCATAAGAAAAAATTAAGTTATAAACAAAGTTTCACAAATTTATTACTGTCAATCCGCGCACGGCCAGCTACCGTCTGAGCATTCGATCATAAGATTTGTCCGATCAGAGCCCAGTCAGCCCCCGACTGGGTTTATGACATAGATTTTTCCTAGCGAGTCTCCGACCAGCGCACGGCTGGGCTCTTGAAACACAAACATAGCCCGGCCAATCCCCGACCAGAAACCTTGTTGTACCAGGGCTAACCCGGTCTATTTCCACACTGGATGAAAAATAGAAAATTCTTGATACTGATACATATATTCAAAATCTAATTATTTCACTATATAATAAAGTCAATTCTAAATCATGCGAAACTTTATATTCTGAAAAAAACATTTAACACTTTATATTTTTTAAGCAGCTTTCTAATTTTTCAAGTCGCTTTCCAGATTATTTTATGATTAAAATAAAACAATTTGCTTTAAGAAAACCATGCAAGAACAGGGCAATCAAAATTTCATAATTTTAAATATCCTATCTAATAATATTTTTTTAATGAATAAATTATACAATTTAAAATTATAATCATAGTAATCTACTAACATGATTCTTTTTTATTATATAAATAATAAGAAATAAACATATGATAGAGTAAAACAAAGTGGCAAGGTTTAAGAAATGTTTAAAATTACAATGATTACATTTTCATAATATATTTAGAAACAGTTATGCTTTTTTAAAGCAAGATATTTAAGAAAAGGGAATTCAAGAACTAAAATCCAAGTGGTTCGAAAGCAAATTGGTTACAATTCGCAGTTAGGCCCTTAGGTTAGGTAGTTTAAGTAGGGTTCCAATCCTCGGCGAGTGCGATTTTTTAAAACGTTTAAGCATACTGTCGCTCATAATTCAGATTTCTTCTCTAAGTTACTCTTCTTGATAACAAATTTTATTAATATGAGGCACTAGTATATTATTCCGATACTACATATCCTTAGTTTAACCCTTAACTGGCACTATGGGTAAAAAATACCCCAACAAATATTTAAGTTCCAACTAACCGTACTAAATTCGAGAAAATGGACCACGTGTCGACAGCACTAACTAAAGGTAAAGTGGGTAAGTATAGAGCGACAAACGTCAGCATACGTTGGGCACCCGCTTAAAGTAGACCTTGTAAAACTGTTGGGGTCTTAAATACCCGTTGTGCCGTTGGTGACTAAAAAAATTATTTTCAACCAAAATTTGTCCTTGATATTAGTGATTTTCGTTTAATCTCCAACTGAAATTTATCATCTAAAGTGAGATAATTTTTTTGTATTATTTCATAGCCTCTTGGTCTTGTAGATGGCGTACAACTTATGACGACGCTCGCGTCGTGGACAAGCAATCGCATGCAATTGTCCGATGTGCCATGATCACCGCGCACGCCTTTGCAGTGTCAATATAAATTTGAAAGCGTAATTATAACTTTGAAAAACTGTTTTTTATGTTACTTTTGTATTTTTTATTTTTTATTAACTATTTGTGTGCATTCAAATAAAAATAAATTCATTTGAACATGGAAAAATATGGTGTTTATTCGACCTTAAAATCGAGTTTTTATTTTGCGAAATAAATACCTTTTTTGGAAGCATTAATAAGCAGTAACTTTTTTTAAAAGTGTATCCAGTATTTTAAGAGTATAAACCTAAAGTTTTAGGGGAAAATATTTAAAATGACGTGAGTTACGAATTTTTAAGTGAACAAGCTCACTTTTTGTAGTCTTTTTCCAAACATTTTTTTAACTATATTAAATTAAACTAATTACTATCAAATCGATTTTATTTTTTAAAAAAACATATCTTAAACTACGTTGCATAATTTTTTTGTGCAAAAATATTCTATACCAGCTGCGCGGGACATGTTTGAACACGTAAGGTGAAAAACACCCTTTGTGCCATTTCCGTAATAAACAGGAATTGTGTCAGTTAAGGGTTAAACCAATTTATTCTTAAAGTGCATCAGAAATTATTTCTTGGAAGTAAACTATGTTTTGCATTTTATTACACTTCTATATGAAGTAATACAATAAAATTTCTGAATAATAAGATGTGCTACTCCATCTCAGAAGTTATTTTCTCAGGTGAAGAAAATGTACACTTGTTCTAAGAATACGGTACCAAGTATTTATTTATTTGGACCACCCATATTCTATTGTCCTTATTCATACCTACTATTGACTTGAACCAAGTAAAATTTACTTGAGTCAAGAACATTTCGTTTTCCGTGTAAAATGCAAATTTCCGGTTTTTAATTTTTAGTCGAAAAAAACGATCAATTTTATATAGAAACAAAAATCGGAATAAACATTGTGCGCCTCGTCGAGCCACACATTGTCATATTTTTAGTGCAATGAATTTCCCAAGTTGGTAATTTTAGGACATTTTGCCGCGTTTTGGCCACGCACCAGTTACTGGGAAAGCGAGTCCGACACTCCGAGTGCTAAGGACGTTATCGAATCCACACACTCAAATGTCGTATGATTTTACCGGTAGAACCAGCCATGTTTATCTGAAAATAATATGGTGATCCTTTAGTTTCCTAATAGACCTTAAATCCCCAAACGTAAATTTCTACGTTATACGGATATGGCCAATTTTCACCTGAGACGTTCGTCTTATTATGAGGAACGTAAAAATGGATAATTTACAGGTCGGAGTGGATGCTTTTAGCTGTGGCGACCTAGCAAAAGTGTCAATGATTATTGTTAACTAACTTGTATCGGATAATGTTCAAAATTGGGGTACATGTGAGGCATGTTATTAGAAATAGAACCTGCGCAGTTTCAGGCACTTACCTGAATGCAAAAGTGTTGTTAGGCAGCTTCAAAGTCGCCGGAAATTCAGGTCAAATTGCTTGAAATTGATTTTACAGGAAAAAGTTTCAAACAAAGGTTGGGCCACCTCCAGTGATGCATATTTTCATTATTATATCATTTTTTGATAAAATTGATACATTCTGAGAAAACATCGATTAAAGAAATACCATAACAATATTATCATTTGGATAAGAAATTTCTTATTAATGTTAGAGTATATCTGTAAAGGAGTATGTTTTCTCTTTTAAAAATTTTCGAAAAAATTACTTGTAAAGAAAAACGTTTTTTTATTTTTATGGTAATTATTTAATCAATATTTTCACCTGAATTCCCGGCGACTTTGAAGCCGCCTGACAACACTTTTGCATCTAGGTAAGTGCCTGACAGTGCGCAGGTGCTATTTCTAATATCATGCCTTACATGTACGCCAATTTGCAACATTATCCGAGTGAAATTAGTTAACATTCAAAATTGACACCTTTGCTAGGTTGCCACCGCTGAACGCATCCACTCCGGCCTGTAAGGCACCCATTTTTACGTTTCTCACCTCAAGAAGAACATCTGAGATGAAAATTGGCCTTATCCGTATCACGATGCTATTTACGTTATAGACTTAAGGTCTATAAGTTGATTAGTTCCTAATATCTCTAGCGCGGCGTTAGTTGCCCCATCAACCCCTGTTTTTGAATTGTAGGGCATGGAACTAGACCACATTTAGAAGTTTTTCAGTAAATAAACTGTTATTTTCACGAAGAACTCTATTAATATTAAATCAATTTTACTTATATATTTCAAAACAGTTTTCCAAGCGATTTATATAAATGCTAAAGGCAAAACATGCATTTGAATAAAAAGTTAAATATGATCCTTTATATTTATGCAAACACAATAAATAATATTTATATTAATAAATGATAAAAAAATTGTGTTTAGTATAAAAGTTTAAACCAGATTTAAACTGAGAATTTAAAAGTTTAGCCATTACTTACAGCATGAATATAATATAATTGAAATTGAATTAAATTTCCGTTTATGGACATGTCATATAAAAAGAAGTAAACAACATTAAAAATAATTGATTGAATAACTAAAATTTCAGAAAAAATATTTTTTTCATTGGAACAAATATAATTTATAATTTAGAAAGCGTTCAAGTAGTAAATAGAATCAATGTTTTAACGTCATTGTTTTAAAGACAGTGCTTTAAAGATATAATAATTAAATTTTAAAGAGTGCAATTAGAGCAATCATTTTTTATATTCTTCACTGATTATTGAATAACATTTTTTCAAATATAAATTTAGTTCAATTCAATAAGTAAGTTTAAAATTTAATCTATTCAAAGTTTTTTTTTTAATTCTTTTTACATTTCATTATTAATATTATTTAGTATGTTTCCGAAAATTAATGTTAAAAATCATACTTTACTTTTTATTTCGATTAAAATCTAAGAAATTATTATTGCGTCTGACTATCTTCATCAATATAAATAATAATTTTAATAAAGTG
>NC_046663.1:131768418-131769773 GCF_010883055.1 Belonocnema kinseyi
TGTTAAAAATCATACTTTACTTTTTATTTCGATTAAAATCTAAGAAATTATTATTGCGTCTGACTATCTTCATCAATATAAATAATAATTTTAATAAAGTGAGACGATTTGAAAAATTAATACCGCGAGGACTTTTAAATTTATGGAGATTTTTTCGGTGAACCGAGATGCAGCCGTTTGATATATCACATATATGTCAAATAAATATATTCGTCAGATAAATTTTATCTTTCGTCAAATAAACGTGATGCAGCATTTTTATTTAATTTAAAGATAAAATTTATTCCTGGGGTTTACTGTGTACGTATTTTTCGATACATTTTTGCAAACACAATAAAAGTAATATTAGGTAAAAAATTAATTTTACATTGAATCGATGGTTCTGAAAATTGGTTAAAAAAATCTATGATCTCATATGAAACATATAAATTTGTTTATCGCCACTTTTATTATTTGAAACTTTTTTCATAAACAAATCCTATTCATTATTTTCTTTTCATAAATAATTAAATTCTAAATAATGAATGATTACTCAGTTCTCTTGATGAATATCAAATATCATTCCAGTTTTGCAGACTTTTACGACTTTTTTTACTAGAACAATATCTCGCTTAATTAGCAATTGCATTTTCAGTGTAAAAAATGTTCAACACTGCCATTATTCAAAGCTTTCTCTGATAGCAGAAAATGCGATTATTCGATTATAATAAGTTCATAATATTATGTTTCTTACCAATTATCATTTGTTTACGCCATTATTATATCTGAGGTGAGCCCAAACGAACTCTAAATGAGGGTGACAGAAAGGCCTTATATTATTTTTTAGTTTCGTTTTAAAATGCTTCATAAACAATTTTCAAAAATACTTAAAATAATTCTTAGAGCCGTTTTTTCTTTTTTATTGTTTTCATGTGATTTTTTAAAGTTATTTGAAAACAAGAATTTATTTTCGAAATAAGTTATGTTCAAAGTACAAAAATGATATTTATTATTTTTATTCTTTTTAACCCTCATCACTTATACCTCTGAAAAATGCCATATCACTCACATGGGGTCAAATTGACCTCAGCTGACTTTTGAAGTGTTGTCATATAAGTGTCATATAAATGATGAGGGTCAATATAAATCCAAAATAATAAGTGTATACTTATACGAGGGTGGATTGATAAGTTTCCGGCCTGACCAAGAAAAACAACGCTTTTTAAGAATTTTTTTTTTTTATTTCTCAACATAATCTCCTCCAAGGCTGATAACTTTCTCATAGCGGTGTTATAGTCTAGTAATGCCATCTCTATAGAATGATTCGTCAAGCTCCTCAAAATACCCATTTACAGCTTCGATTACTTCTTCATTGT
>NC_046663.1:131769873-131770904 GCF_010883055.1 Belonocnema kinseyi
ATGACAAATTTTTAACTGTATTTATAGTAAAATTGTCTAAAATACATCAGTTCAATGTATAATTCATTTGTTAAGGACATGTGACGAGTGGGTCACGTGACCGGATTTCTACCTACCGCCAATTTTTTTATTTTCCAACTCATTTTCGAACGAAGCGCAACATCGAGTTAAAAATTTAGGATAATAAATAAGAAGCACTAAGAAAGATGGGTCTGGTGCTAAATTTTAGCTTTTATGAAAAAAGCAAAAAAAAATTATTTGCAACAAAAAACTTTTTTCATGATTACATAAATTAAGGACCAGACGCATCATTCTTAGTACTTCTGGTAGGAGGCCAATAAGGTGCCCAATATGCAATAAGGTGCCCAATAAGGTGACAAATGCTGCATTTAGTGAATCATTGGGATCTTGCATAAGAATCGACTTTAAAACATATAGGTCTTATTAAAATTCTCGGACACTTTTTTCGGGCATTTTATTAGTCAGAATAAGTTTTCAAGTATTTATAATAAAAAGTATAGTTTTAAAAATATTTGAACCTTGCATTTCTAGGAAATTATTTAAACAGTCGCATTTTGCACCATCTAAAAATCAACCGATTTGCTTTTTCTTGAGAGATCATGTTTTTAACTCATATATACATATATATTAGGGTGGCCCAAAAAATTATATTTGAAAAATTTCAGCGGGCACGTTGGCCAAATCGTTCTTTTAGTCAAATAAATGTACCCATATTTTTTTATTTGCAAAAAAAAATATTTTTAGCCGTTGCTCTGAGGCATCAAAGTTTCCTGATTTAAAGTAGAGAAGTCCTAACACCAGCTACAGGTTCGACCTGGATAGCAGTTATAGATTTCATATCTTATTATTACTTTGCCATTCTACTCATTGCCAGTTACCGTAGTAGGGGCCGTAGGGGCCCGACCACGGGTCAACTTTTTTTTGCAGCCGTCCACCTGCAGTCTCTTTAGCCGGTGTTCAACTTTAATCTCAATTAAATGTGTCATTTTTCATAAGCTTTTCTTACAATT
>NC_046663.1:131771004-131772059 GCF_010883055.1 Belonocnema kinseyi
ATGCGGAAAGTACTAATAAACATAATATCAATAAAAAAAGATTAAATTATTCATTTATTTAAACAAGGTTTTGCTGAAAACAAAGTAAAATAAACCAGGAAATATTCTGTGGAAAACCGGTTTTTTAGTTCCCGTCTTTACCGCCAGTGGTCACTACTGATCTATTCTTGACTTGAGACTATCCTTGCGAAAACTGCAATGTCGATAACATTGGAGAACTTACACCTGCGTATACCTCAGATCGAGACGAAGCCCTTGCTTATGACCCCATTTATTTCAGATCAAATAATGAGAGATTCTTTCAGAAAGGTTTTCTTTCTGCCAAACCTCTTGAAAAAAATGCAAAAATTGAAACTTCGATTATTTAATGTTTACTGCTACATATATTGATAAGGCGGGCTTCTTTCGAAATCAAATTATATCCGAAATTACATTTTTAGCATTTAAATAAAATAGAAGTGATTATTAATCAATTTATCTTTCCGTAGATTTTGGTAAAAAAGTGTTTTTTTTTTCTACCAAAACACTCGAAAAATAATGCAATATTTGCACTTTTGATTATTAACTGTTGATTGATATACTTTTCTATTTGTCGGGCTTCTCTCGAAATTAAATTATATTCGAAACTACAGTTTTAATATCAATAAAATAAAAGTGATTATTAATCAATTTATCTTTCCGTAGATTTCGGTAAAAAAGTGTTTTTTTTCTACCAAAACACTCGAAAAATAATGCAAAATTTGCACTTTTGTTTATTCAATGTTTATTGATATAGTTTTCTATTTGGCGGGCTTCTCTCAAAATTAAATTATATTCGAAACTACAGTTTTAAAATCAATAAAATAAATGTGATTATTAATCAATTTATCTTTCCGCAGATTTCGGTAAAAAAGTGTTTTTTTCCACCAAAACACTCGAAAAATAATGCAAAATTTGTACTTTGGTTTATTTAATGATGATTGATATACTTTTCTATTTGGCGGGCTTCTCTCGAAATTAAATTATATTCGAAACTACAGTTTTAATATCAATAAAATAAAAGTGATTATTAATCA
>NC_046663.1:131772159-131776346 GCF_010883055.1 Belonocnema kinseyi
TCTATTTTTTTGGTGAGAATTTAACTATTCCATTTTTGGTGGAAAATTCTTTTTTTAATGGTAAATTATTTTTTTAACTCAAAATTTGACTATTTTCTTAAATAAGAATTTCTTCCTTCAACATTAAATGTTTTAACTGAAAATTTAACAATTACTTGTTTTAGTAAAGATTTAGGTTTTTCAGTATAAAATTATAATTTTTAATTGATACTTAATCTTTTGAATTAAAAATATATCTTGGCTGAAAATTCGATTTTGTTCTTGGCTGAAAATGAATTTTTCATCTTAAATATAACTTCCATTCTGGGTGAAAATGTTATATTTTTTGTTTGAAAATTCAACTATTTGCTTATATATTCCTTTTTTTACGGAAATTTGTGCTCACATAAAAATTAAGGCATTTCGTAGAAAATTTATTTTTATATAAAAAATCAACTATTTGAGTAAAAAAGTGCTTTTTTTTAGTTGAAAATTTGTCTTTTTTGGTAGAAAATTAATATTCTAGGTTAAAATCTCTCCTTTTTGCTTGAAACTTTATTTCTGTCGTTGTGAATTGAAATATTTGATTTTTGATGGAATTTTTTTTAAATTGAAAATTGGTATTTTCCGTAGAAAATTAATATTCTAAGTGAAAAAGTTAGCTTTCTAAATGAAACTTCAATTCATTCGTTGAAAATTCAACTACTTTGTTGAAAATTCTTTGTATTTTTTTCATTGAAAATTGATTTTTTTCAACTGAAAATTTTACTATATTATTGAAAATTAATTTCTTTCTCAAACCATAAATTATTTAACTGAAAATTTAACAATTTATTTTTTCGGTAGGAAATTAAACTATATGTTGATACTTATTATTTTGGATTGAGAATTAATTTATTTTGTTGTAACTTGATTTTTTTGGTTAAATATCTACCAATTTAATTAAAAGTCTATTTTTCTGGTAGAAAATTTAACGAATTTGTTGAAAATTCCATTTTCTTCTTGGATCCAAAATTAATATTTACTTACTCAGGGATTTGGTTCCAAATTTATTTATTTACTTGAAAACATTCTGGGTTAAAAATTTAACTTTTTGAATGAAACTTGGTTCATTTGGTTGAAAATTTAAATATTTAATTATTGATTATAGAGAGCTGAAGATTTATCTTTTTTAGTAGAAAACTAAATTTTTTGGTTGATACTTAATCTCTTGTATTAAGAATCCCTCTATTTGATTCGAACTTCATTTTTTTGGTTAAATAATTACCATTTTAGTTAAAAAGTCATTCCTTCAGTTGCAAATTTAACTACTTTACTGAAAATTCGATTCGTTTCTAGGTTCTTAAAGAACATTTATATAATTTTAAATGAATTTTAATTAACAGTAACCCCATTATTTATTACTATATTCGTAAAATTTCTATTTAGTACAATTATTATTTAATTTTCTTCAGAATGTTTTGTAATTTTCTGAATGAAAAACTAAGAATGATTCTTCTACTTTATAAATAAGATAAGTTTCTAATATTTAATATACTAAATTTTTGTGAAGAGAAAAATCTTATTTTTTTAATATTTCTAGCCATTAATACAAATATTTCAATTTTAAAGAAAAATAACTGTTCAGAGGATTAAGCAAAAGGTTCATGGATAGTAAATCTTCTTGATCAATTACAAATATTTAGCGACTGCATTTTTCTTTGCAGATTGAGCTTTTTTAGTTAAAAGCTTAAGCATTTTGTCAGAAGGTCATCTATTTTAATGAAAAATTAATCTTTTTATTTGAAAATTAATCTCGGGTTGAATGATAATTCTTTTGTTAAAGTTCTTTTTTAGTTGATTTCCTAAATGAAAGTTGATCATTTTGGTTGAAACATCAAAGAAATTGATTTTTAATTAAATATATGAATTTTCAATCGAAAAGATTATTTTTAAACAAGAAAAAAATGTATTACCAACAATAATTAATTTTTAACAAATAACCTGAACTTTTAAGCAAATACTTGAACTTATGACTGAGAAAAAATTTTATATTTTAACTGAAAATTTAAATTTAGCTTTACGATATCCCATGACGCATATGGATTTGATTATTTATCCTTCATTATAAAAAAAACAAAAGTCCTAAAGAATAAGTGAAGATAGTTCTGGATTCTCCTCGGCAATATCTCCAGGTTTTTTTCATTTTTTGAAAAAATTAATTATTTAAACAATTATATTGTTTATAATTTTGAAAAATTTATTTTACAATTGTGATGAACAATTCAGAGTTTCTAAGTGAAAAATAACATACCTAGAAGTATCATTAATGAAAAAAAATTTTGAACAATGCAAAAAAGTTAGTTTCTGTAAAGACTGGACACAACACTCCTGTTTAGTCAGCGACGCGACGTGAGGGTAAGTCTAGTGCAGTGGTCGGCAAAATTTTTGCTTCATTTTCAGGTATGGTCAAGCTCCACCCGACTTAATTTTTTCTACAACTTTTCGGTCTATTCATGTATCTAGTGTGCGTGAGCTTACTCCAGCAAGGGTCTTTTGTCCACAGGCATGTCAAAGTAAGGAAATTTTAAAACGTTTAATTTTTCAATTAGCGATTTGAAAATAGCATTATCAGCATCTACGAATTTTTCCGATTCCAATGATATATTACTTGCCTAGAAAAGTAAAAAATTTGAAGGAGTTTATAATCAAGAAACATTAGATTGACAGTCAATTTAATACTAAATACTTCTCAAATTTTCAACCTTTATAGACAAATTACATGTTTTTCGAATCGGAACAATACGTAGGTGCCAAATATATTACTTTTAAGTCACTGATCGCAAAATTACGAATTTTTTAATCTCACATTTTTTTCCCATTTTATAACAAAGGACCCCTGAGGAAAGGGGTGGTCTGGCCAAGCTCGCAGGTACTGCCCTGAAAGTAGGTCGTAGGGCAGCCAGGGCAAGAGCGTGCCGACCACTGGTCTAGGCTTAGTGGAGCAGGTAGGTGGCAATGAATTGAATACTGCCCCATTTAACTACCTTTGTTATTCAAACGGGGACAGTGGTCCCTTAAGATTCATAAATTTTCCATCCATTATTATGCTTAATCAGTGGAAGAACCACACTCACAATATAATCATTATTTACGGCCTTCTTAAAGTAAAACTATACAGTAGACATCTGTATATATCTTATATCACAACAGTTGGGTTTTGGGGAATTTTTCACCTGATCATAAAATTAAATTTTCGTTCAAGTAGAGTATTAGGGAATTTTTAATTTCTCCAGGAAATGCTCATGTTTTGCAATAGAAACATTGAATAGGTTTTAAGAATTTGAAAGATCTCATGTTGGGCGAGATAGTCATAAATTCGTTAAACAAATATTGTTGTAAACAAGTTGTATGTAGAGGTGGTGCAAGCCTCATGGAGTTTGACACGTATTTCCAGTAACTAAAAAAGCGTTTTTTTAAATTATTTAAGTCGGATTCGTAAAATCTGGGAAATTCTCTGTAATATTAATTATTTTTTCGATAATGAAAGATTAAGCCAATTAATCTATTTTATAAGTAGATATTGCAAAAATGGTATAAATTTACATGTTTTCTAAAATGTATAATAACTTTAGAGATAATCAACATTTTTCAATGTTCGTGAGTTCATTTTAAAGCTAATTTTTCACCGTATCACAGCAGCTAATAGTATAAATCTTTAAAAATTTCTTACGACATTGCAAGAAGTTGAATTATCAATGACAAATTTGTGAAAATTACAAATATTTTTTTTCCGTAACACAACATTTTTGTAGAATAGATGAAACATATAATTATTACATTTCTATGTAAGTTTAAAAATATTTAAAGTTGTTTATGTTTTGTTCAGAATTGCACATAAGATGTTTTCAAAAGTTTCTAGTTTTTTTGTTACAACTTCAAGCTCTTGCAATTTCATAAGAAAATTCGCAAGAATTCTACTCATAGGCTGCTGTAAGACGGTGGAAAAAAGCTACAAAAGTCTCCCAATAATATTGAAAAGTGTTGATTATTTCGAAATTTATTAATGTTATTAAACATCAAAAGAGGGTTGTAAACAATATAAATATGTTTAAACTGTCATGTTGCTTAACTTTTATATTATTACCTCACTCAGTAAAAAGTGGAAAAAAACTAGGGGCATGAGATATGACAGGTAATTAACGAAGTGGAGTAAACGTCAGTAGATT
>NC_046663.1:131776446-131781457 GCF_010883055.1 Belonocnema kinseyi
ACACCTCAAAAGAAAAGCGTTACACAAAATTAACAAATTTGTTCCGTCGATAGAAATTGCAAATGCTCATTAAAAATGACATTCTGTGTCATTATCAAATAATGAAGACGATTTACTAATAAAAGAAGTTTCAAATAATAACACTGGTGACCAATAAATTAATTTGTTGCGGACGAGATCACAGATTTTTTTCCGATATTCAGAACCATCAGTTCAATATATAATTCATTTGTTAAGGCCATGTGACGAGTGGGTCACGTGACCGGATTTCTACCTACCGCCAATTTTTTTATTTCCCAACTCATTTTCAAACGAAGCGCGACATCGAGTTAAAAATTTAGGATAATAAATAAGAAGCACTAAAGAAGATGAGTCTGGTGCTAAATTTTAATTTTTATGAAAAAAGCAACAAAAAATTATTTGCAACAAAAAACTTTTTCGTGATTACACAAATTAAGGATCAGACGCATCATTCTTAGTACTTCTTGTTTAGTATCCCAAATTTTCAACTCAATGTGGCGATGCGTGTGAAAATAAGTTAAGAAATAAAAAAAGTGGCGGTAAGGGATCGTCCATATATTACGTAACACTTTTTTCTTTTGTTTATATCGTTGTGTCTTTCTCAACTTCACATCAATTTCATGCTCGTCTTTATTCAAACAAAAGAAAAACGCGTTACGTAATTTATGGATGATCCCTAAGGTAGGAATCTGTTCATGTGACCCACTCGTCACATGACCTTAATTAATTTTCCTATTATATGCAATAAGCAAATTGTAAAAATTGTGCAAATAATGTCTCAAATCCTTCTCATTATGTGAAAAAAGGTTTACAAGTAATTATAAGAGCTAAATGTGCCTAATAAAGTGACAAATGCTGCATTTAGTGAATCATTGGGATCTTGCATAAGAATCGACTTTAAAACATATAGGTCTTATTAAAATTCTCGGACACTTTTTTCGGGCATTTTATTAGTCAGAATAAGTTTGCAAGTGTTTATAATAAAAAATATAGTTTAAAAAATATTTGAACCTTGCATTTCTAGGAAATTATTTAAACAGTCGCATTTTGCACCATCTAAAAATCAACCGATTTGCTTTTTCTTGAGAGATTATGTTTTTAACTCATATATACATATATATTAGGGCGGCCCAAAAAATTATATTTGAAAAATTTCAGCGGGCACGTAGAGCAAATCGTTCTGTTAGTCAAATAAATGTGCCCATATTTTTTTATTTGCAAAAAAAAATTGTATCCGTTGCTCTGAGGCTTCAAAGTTTCCTGATTTAAAGTAGAGAAGTCCTAACACCATCTACAGGTTCGACCTGGATAGCAGTTGTAGATTTATTATCTTATTATTACTCTGCCATTCTACTCATTGCCAGTTACCGTAGTTTGGGACACAACAAATATGATGCAAAATGAGGGGCCCGACCAAGGGTCAACTTTTTTTTTGCAGCCGTCCATATGCAGTCTCTTTAGCCGGTGTTCAACTTTAATCTCAATTAAATTATAAGTGTATTAATTTTTTTTCTATCAATCTGTTCTCAATAGTTTCAAAAATGTCTCTTGAAAATATCAAATTACATAATTATATCCAAAGCTCACAATGAACCACCAAATATTGCCATTTTATGCGATTTTTTATATGCCTAAAACTTTGACATAACATTTCTGAGATATAAAAATGCGATAAACGCAATATTTGCTGATAAGTGATTAAGCATATAGAAGTTCAAATAAATCAACTCAGAATTTCCTGGCCAAAATCCAAGAAGTAAAAATTGGAAACCTTTTACATGGTAAACTCCATAAGACATACAAATGGCTAGAGCAACGGGTAAAAATAATGTTTTTGCAAATAAAAAAACATTGGTAAATTTATTTGCCGAACAGAACAATTTGGTCAATACACTACTTGAGAAATTTCAAAAATATATTGTTTTTTATTGGAAAGTTATTAAGTGTACATACTAAAAAACTTCTGAGGGCGCTATATGTCCAACGCTCATTAATAAACGAATAAGTTTACTGATTCTTTATTTGATCATAGATTCAAGGTAATTAAATAAAATATTCAAAAAAAAGGATAAATTTAAAAAAAGCGGCGAATCTATAATATTATCTTTTTTTCTTATTTTCTCATCAACCTTTAGCCTAATACAAAAAAGATTGAGATCAAAAACACATCTTCCATCGAGCTTCTACGACTTTCATCTCTAAATTTCGGTGGTAAAATCAATAGTTTTGAAAGGAATTGAGAAAGGCTATCGTGTGCTATTTTAAACTTGAGGTTTAAAGATAAATTGATTTCAAAAAAGTTTCATGTACATAAATTCGATATGGACCTAATGTAGAACCAATTACACTAAGTGGCTACGACATATACGAGTATCCTTACGCACGTACATTTAATTACAAGCCCTATGACAAAACCTATGAGAGGACTTTCTACGTCTTCTTATTATTTGTTATTGACTTGAAAAACGTGTTTGACATACTCATCATTGAGCTGGTAGGATGTTTGGAGATGGTAGAGGTAGTTGTAGCTGTAGTTGTAGTAGTAATGTTGATTTCGGTTTCGCTCCTAGCACTTGAATCCGGCCACGGATTGTAAGTGACGTATATATGAGTACATCTATACACGTCACTGGTGCAGCCTTCTCTGCAAGAACTCCAAGAGCAATTGAACAATCCAGCAAGGTCTTCTCTTTTTGAGGTGATGCAGGTGACGGGTTCGGGGGAGAAGTCGGCGGCCAAGGTGCTGATTGCCGGATCCACGTAAAGCGGCACCAGGAAAAGCAAGGCCGCACCGCCGGAAGTAGCAAGCAGGGCCAGAGCGGAAGTCGCGTAAAAATTGAAGCGCTCACGAAAAGTACGGCGAGGCGGTCGACGCCGCGACGCGCCGAACCCGAGTTCCAGCAGTTTACGACGACGCTGTTCCTGGTCTTTTGATTCGTAGGTCTCTGGATTATGCTGGCACTGACTGCAACTAGCGTCTAACAAGAGCTCAGAACTGCTACCGCGCATTCCTACTGCAGACACTTGAAGTGGGAGTGTCAGAATACAACGAACACACCTGCTAGGATTTAAACTACGAACAGATGATTGATCAAGTTCTCTCTGCCTTGTGACATTGGAGAGTATCCGTTTTCGACCAAATTCAGCGTCAGTTAAAATGTAGCATTGTTTTTTTCAAACAAAAGATGTACATAATTCCAGAAGTAGGTAGGCAACTTTAATATGATCTTTTTCCTTAACGTCATAACTATTGCTTGATAAAAATATCTAATTTTACTCATACTTGATTGCTTATCCACATTTGAGTACAGATTTTATTTGGACGATTGATAAAAGGTAGTGACTATTTATCGGAAGTACATCCTATAATTTTATTTTATTGTCTTCTGGCATTAAAAACTATCCGCATCTGCTGGAAGCATTAAGACAACCCACAATCTGTTGCGTCTCTTTTCCTTACTCTTTTACACAACCGTTCTTTATGAAAATTACATAAACTCATAATCACATGAATTCACCAACATTACTTTCATCAGCATATTCTATTATCTTCTTCAATGGAAATTTCTCGTTAATAATGTGATCAAGTAATTATTTCCGTATCATTATCACCTCTTTCGAGTCGATTTCGTTAGTGCCCTTTAAATAGATAATCACACAATCATTGCAATGAATTTTGAGCTTTTACATACATGTTAAAGTTTTTGCATGTATTGGCAATGTTGACAATGATTTTGGCCCTCATAAGAATATAGGTCACGCAAATTACTCATTCCTTATCATTGGCAAGGTATTGACAGTAAATTTTCTCAACCGGTTATGTAAAATTATTCCCAGTTCTTTTTTTTGTGCAAACAGTCTCCTTTCGATTTGTGAATACCTTTATCTTATCCATTATGTTGATTATTAAAATAACAATAGTATTAAGTATCGTTCAGGATGCGAATTTAGTTAAAAAGTCATTCATTTATTATCCTAAATGGATTGGAAACATAAAACTGTTTAGAAGCTTAAAACTGCTTCAAATATATGTTCATGTATCGAAATTCATAGGCGCTTCAATCCTTTCAATTCTCTGACACACTTAACTCACAACGGTGAGTCAGTCTGTATAAGAAATAAATGCTACAAATAACACTCTGTGAATATATATTTTTAAGATTTATGCGGAAATAAATAGTGACCGAATCGACCGGCGATGTCGAGACAGGGCTTAATATGTTACACCGATCCAGTAAGTCGTATCGTCATCGACTGATCCCGGACCGCGAGTTAAAACGCGACTGTCGCCACTGTCTCTGCTTTCTTGGAAACTACCCCAATAGGGCGGGGTTCCTGGAACGCGTGCGCCACATTCCCCACCTGGCAGTCATAACCTCTTGTTTACGTTCTTAAGCGTCGAAAGTCACCATATATTCTTGCGCGGTCCTATTATCATCTTTTAATTACGCCTCATAATTAGGCTAATATAGTCCTCGTGCTCGCCTAATCTCCCGTCTACTGGCGGAAGTAACAATGAATTATAAAAGTAATATAGATCAGTTTCCGTTTTATCTCAATTATCTTCCTTTATGACATTGAGTTTCTACAGAAATATTTTTTTCCCTACTGCCTAATTTTAAGGAGGAACATGCAATGAATAAAATCTAAGATTTTTTAATGCCCTTGAAATATGTTAAACTTATATATTAATTCTGCGACAATTTTTAAAATATCAATTTTTTTACCAATTTGTGTAGAAAATATGAGCTTTTCAATAAACGCTGTGTTTTATGGATCTAGCCCAGCAGATTTATATAAATAGGAGATTTCTATTAAAAAGTCCAAGATCAAACAACATATAAATGCGTAGACGAATCTTCCTAAACATCACAAAGATTAGTAAACTGAAATCTCACCACCGATTAATATATAATAATTAATTTTAAAGTAGTGTAATACACCTTGTTAAGGAAAAATCACTTTCAAATTTGCAAGGCTGCATGAGGAT
>NC_046663.1:131781557-131791092 GCF_010883055.1 Belonocnema kinseyi
GTTTCTCAAGAGTTATATCTGATGGCTCTTTAAACAAGTTTTTTGATTCACAAGATTTAAGTCTTCGTAATCTAAAATACTCGAAACGTGATAAGTGTATAAAAAAAAAATTTGACTTATTAAAAAACAGGTCTTTAGTTTCTAATAGAGAGATTACTAATTTCAGATGAAACAAATGTTTGAAGAATTTATCAGCAGTTGAAATCCCTGATGATGTTACTGAAGTTTTAGCATTAGGATACAATTTTGGAGTTCCTTTAAATGTTAATAGAATTCCTATCAATAGTTTAGTTGCTAATCTTGAAAATTCTATCAAAAATATTAAAGCAGAAGATTTAAAATTTAATATTCGAAAAACTGTTACTCAAATAGTTTCAAATCGCAGTAATATTAATAAATTTAAAAATTTAGAAAAATCTGTTCAATTAGTTGAAAATTTCCAAAAAAATCATAAAGATTTCATTTTTGTGAAGGCTGATAAAAGTAAGTTAACGGTTGCAGCAAATAGAGACGATTATAACATTACAGTTGAAAACATCCATAAGAATGATATTTTATACAAGAATATTAAAACTAGTATGGTTCCAACTATTGAAAATAAATGTAATGACATAGCTACTAGATGGGAAAATTAAAGATTAATTAACGACCAATGTGCATACCATTTAAAAACTCACAATAGTGTTATACCAAAAGCTTGTGCTCTCCCTAAAGTTCACAAACCCAATTTAAGTTGGAGACTAATTGTTTCTAATGTTGGCTCTCCAGCTTATAAATTATCAAAGTATATTTCAAATATTTTAAAACCAGTTTCTATAAACACTGACTCATTTGTAAAAAATAGTTGGAAACTTAAAGATTGTTTAAAAAATATAAATGTACCAAAAACCCATTCGATAGTTTCTTTAGATGTTGTGTCCATGTTTGACAGCATCCCACTAGATCTCGCTTTAGATTGCACAGAAGAAAAACTTAATTTAAATCATAACTTGACAAAAATAACTGAAAATTAATTTCTTATAGCCACCAGAACAGTTTTTAATGGTACTGTTTTCTCCTTTGATAATAAATTTTATAAACAAATTTCGGGTTGCCCTATGGGTTCACCGTCATCTCCAGTAATTTCTGATTTAGTTTTACAAGATGTTGAAAAAAGAGCTTTACAATTGTTAGATTTCACACCTATTTTGTACAAACGATATGTCGACGATATTTTAGCCATTATTCCCACAGATAAAATTCAAGTTTTCTTAAATGCATTTAATATTATTGAAGATTGTATAAATTTCACTCATGAATGTGAGATTAATAATGTTATTAACTATCTTGATTTAAAAATGATAAAAACTCCAAATGGTGATTTATTAACCAGTTGGTATAAAAAACCTTCTTGGTTTGGTAGATACTTAACTATAATTCACATAATTTATTTGGACATAAAATTGGTTTAATTAAGGGTTTAGTAGATAGATGTGTAAAATTATCTGACATTCAATTTAGAAAAGAGAATTTAAATCTATTAGAAACAACTTTAGTACAGAATAACTATCCTCTTGAGTTTGTAAATAACATCATTAAAGAACACATTCACGAAATTTACAATGACAGTAATAAAACTAACAAGAAAAGTAATTGGAGTGACACTTACAATAGATTTAATTTAAATGTTACTTTGCCTTACATTCAGGGCCTATCAGAAAGATTAAGAAATTCATTAAAAAATTTAATATAAATGTTTATTTTAAAAACACTAATACTTTAGATAACTATTTGTTAAAAAGAAAGGACGTCGATTCCATTGAAAATTTATCTGGTGTTATTTATTTAATTAAATGTAAATGTTGTAATAAAGCTTATATCAGTGAAACAGGCAGGAGATTAAAAACTAGAATTGCTGAACACAAAAAAGATTGTGAAGTTGGGAATTTTAACACAGGTCGGTCGCAACATTCTTGGAATTTCAATCATTACTTTGATTTTCATTATAAACGTATTAAAATATTAGCTACAGAAAAAAATACTTATCAACGACATATTATTGAGTCTATTTTTATAAACAAATATCGTAAAATTTCAGTTAATTCACAGACTGAAATTCTAAATATCAATAAAATTTATCAGAGTATTATAAAATAATGTTTTTAATATTAATCATCTCTATATGTATATATGTGTATATGTACATATACACATTTATTAAATTTCTTATTTCAAATTTAAACTCTATTACGCGCTTCCTCATCAGTGGTTTTCAATAAAAACTTGCCAATTATATCATCGTTCATTACGTATTCTTCATGTATTTCTGAAACTGTCTATTTCTGTTCGTCCGTCTTAACCTACGCTAATTTGGTTTTCTCGTACTATATTTTTAAAAAATCTAGTCTAATCGATTGAAGTCTCAGTATTTTTTGAGACTTCTAACATGAACTAAATTTTAATTAATTTTTTTTTAACAATTGACTTCAATGTTATGTTTTTTTGACTGAAATTTGATCTGTTTGACTATTTTAAACCATCATCAACTCAGGTAACAATGTATTTAAATTTACGTAATTATCCATCATATCTGTTCAGACTAAAATTACTAATCTTTAATATAATTATTTAGGTTAAGAACATTTGAAAAAGGTACAACTATTTGAATCAAGAAGATATTTACTCCAAGCAAAAAACTATTGAGTCAGTTTGTTCCATTATACTTATTTGCGTGAAGTTTAATAAGATAGTGAATTAAGAATATTATATTCTCATGATAAGTAACTAAAACTCTAACAAACTGTTTCTTGATACATGTAAATTCATATACTTACTTTGACTACTATTTTATTTAAAACAATTTTCATGTTCTTGAGACGAGAAAATGAATGTATTCAGCGAAGAAATAATTTCTCTTAGAATAAGGCTTGAATATTTTCCTTCAAATAATTATTAATTTAAAACGAATCTCAGATTTACTTCAAAGATACCTATGCTATCAAGATAGAATCACATCAGTTTTTTCAACATGAGAACTGTAGATTTGATACAATAGACATCGTACACATACTATGAAAATTAATATATTGTTCTAAATTAATTTACTTCTTACTGCATAAGTATCTTATTAAATATAATAATCGACTAGTTGGCATGGTATAAAGTTGGTTCTCTTTGCCGCTAACGATTATTTTGAAATTCAATAATATTTATAAAATTCAAAACATTGGTACACATAATCAATTTTATTTATGCAAATGTAGATAGGAATTTGCAACTTTGATAAATTACTAACTTTAGGCTGACACACAAATCAAATCACTCATAAAACTATTTTAAAAAATGAGTCTATTGCGTCGGTAAGTTTTTGGTGGTCAGAATTAAAAATTTCTAAATAGATTTGAAAAAAATGTTTTTTATTTTGAAATAATTATGCAAGATTCAAAAGTCATTTAATTCCTGAAATGAAACAAATGTTATAAATGTACTGCGTCTATAATTTTTTTCGCTTATTATTTGTAGGTATTAATATACTTAAAATTAAACCATTTCGAATGTTTTTAACCGTAAAACATTTTTGTGAATCGGAAAATGACTGGGAATTTTTTTCCTCGATTAAAATGTCAACCCTGAAATTATTTTGGTGAAGTGTTCAAGGTAACAAAAAATCATCCGAACTTAAAAATAACAATAAATATTCCTCCTAATACAGGAATTCTTTATTCAACAAAGAAATATTACTTTTTTCGATTCGCTAAATTAAAATTGATTTTTAAAAAGTTAAAAATTTGGTTATGTGAACCTTATATAATTTAAATTACAGTCGTAAGACATAGTTGTATTTTGTTTGCACACAATTTTCGTGTGTGATAATAGCAGTTTGAAAATAACAAAAATGGCAAAATTCATGAAAGTTATAAGTAACAAAAAAAATAGTTGAAAATACAAAACGATCATTTGTTATTCTAATTTAAACTAAATAGATTTTGGGCAAGAGATTTTTTAACTTTAGAAAAAAAATGATAATCTAGCCGAATTAACAAAATTAATTTTTCCTCAATGAAAAACAAATTCCTTTATCAGGCAGGAATTTTTTTCATAATTTTCAATTTTATATTCTTACTTGCTATCTGAAACAGTCAATGATCATAGAAAATTTCATTTCAACATGTCATTAATTATAGAAAATTGAATGCGGATATTATTAGAATGTATATTTATAAAAACTTAATAAAATTAGCTTTTTCAGTCAAAGAATTCATTAATCATAGAAAATGTCTTGAACTAAAATGCTTAACATTTTGGCAATCACCCATATACTTACATGATTTTTTTATTATGTAAATAATAAAAACTAAATATATGGCAGCATAAAACAAAATTAGAAGCTTTAATAAATACTTAAAAATACAATTATTACATTTTCTTGATAATTAAAAAAAAATCGTCTTCGTTTTTAAAGCAAAATATTTAAGGAAAAATAATTTAATAACATTTTTAGAAAGTTTATTAAAAATGCATTTCATTTTATAAAAGAACAATTAAAAAATTGACAGCATTTTATTTTTGAAAGAAAAATAAAGTAAAAAGCACTTTTTTATATAGGTAATATTTAAACTAGCGATCAATTTTTTCTACTTATTTAAAATTATTTGTTAGAAAATATATTTTTAAATTAAAAACTGAGTTAAAAAGTATTACAAATGATATAAATAAATTGAAAATGTGCGTTTTAAGGAGGTTTTCAAAAATCAGAAAATGCTTATTTGACACTGAGGTTATTATAACGTGTTTCAGCTCAAAAGTTCTTTATTTTTTGTATGCTTTAGATAGTTCTTAATCGGATTAAATTTTTAAAGAAAGAAGTATTGAGCTCTTTGTGAAATAAGTGAACTTCAATCATTTTTTGCATACTTTAAATTGTTGTTTTTGGAAAGCAATTCCATATTCAAATCTTTGTAAAAAACGTATGATAAAAGAATTACATAAATTGAAAACTGTGCGGTTTATGAAAATTTTCGTACAGCAGAACATTCCTTGTTGAAAATGACGTTATTAAAACATTTTTGTACTTTCAACTTTTCTTTATTATTTATTACCTTTGGGTCGTTTTTAAGCGTTTTAAATATTTTAAAACAACAAGTATTAAACCCCTTGTTAAATAATAGAAACTTACTTCGCTTTTTCACATATTTTAGATAATTGTTTAAGAAATGTTACTGTGGATTAAAAATTGAGTAGGAGAATATTATATACAATAAAAGAGTTGGATACATTAAAAACTGCGCATTTTATGGAGAATTTTTTTTTATTATTTATTACTTTCAGATATTTTATATCATTTTTAAATATATTGAGATAAAAAAAGTATAGAGCGTTTTTTGAAATAAGTAAAATTCAATTCTTAAATTTTTCTGAATAAAAAATGGTATGTTAAAGTCTCTCGAAAATGTTCAAGTATCATCAGAAAGATGTTTTCCTAAAAGAAACATTGAGTTCAACAACGTTTAATTTGAAGATGGTTGAGGCTCACCATACGACTTCGTACAACACTGCCTTGAAATTCATAGCCGAGATTTTGTCATCGAAATCCACGTGCTTCGTTAGAGAAATGGTTAGAGCACGCGGTTAGGACATACTAGTTTAGGTAGTTTAGGTAGGGTTCAATTCTCGGCGAGTACGATTTTTCAAAGCTTCTGGGCGTACGGTTATACAGGGTGTCTAAAAAGTCCAGAGACTATTGAATATTTCCTCAGGTAAAATATTTTTCAAAAAAGTGAAGGTCATTCCTGAAGTAAATTTCAACTAGGAATTCAATGGTAAGCTTCATATTTACCTTGAAGTTGACCTTCATGGCTTTTTGAAGGTTAACTTTGTTTTTTTACATGGAAACCCCCCTTTTTACATCTGCAATCGATAGAGCGAAAAATTCAACGTTCAAGTACGTACCCAAGTCATGGGTTAATTGTAACGTTCAAGGTCAGTTAGAGGTTAATTGAAATTAACCAAGTTTTGCAAGAGGTCTGTGCAATTTCTGAAGTAAATTTCAACGAGAAATTCATTGGTGAGCTCTGTATTGATCTTGGTGATGATCTTCAAGGTTTTTTCCAAGCAGATTACGTTTACGTTTAGCATTACACAGGAACAACGACGTGGACGTAGTAAATTCTGTTCCCTTTGGGGTGCTTGATTAGCGTTAGTCCCCTTGCCTCTCACGCTTCAGTGAAGATGTGCGAACTGAAAACCTTGAGCTTTTTGACAAAAAGCTATGCGATTGTAAAAATGAGTTACAGCATTAGGAATCATCTCCCTATCAATCAAAGTAGCCTGTTGCAGAATCCGATTCTGCAATTCGTCTAAGCTTTTCGATTGCGTTAAGTATACTTTGCTCTTTAAATAAGCCCAAAGAAAATAGTCCAAATTTTTCCAATCTACCTTTCAGGGAACTGAGTATCCAAATATGCTCGAACTTCCCTAACGCAATGAGCCGCTGCTACGTCCTGCTGGAACCAAATATTTTTAAAATGATCGCCTGTAATCTCCCTTATTCTGGGTACAATTTGGTTTCTGAGAAGCTCTTCATATGTACGGGCATTGAGATTGCCATCGGTGAAGAAAGGACCTATCAATGTATCATTCAAGATACCGGCCCAAACATTAATCTTTTGTGGATATTGTGTGTGACCCTCCAACATTCAATCAGGATTTGTGTCGGACCAATATATGCAATTTTGCCTGTTAACTTCACCTTTTAAAGTCAAATTAAATTCATCTGAAAATACTGTATTGTACAAGAAAAGAAGATCTCTATCAATTTTGTCCATCATAATTTCACAAAATTCAACCCGACGATCAGGATCGTCTTCATTGAGCTCTTGTGCCAGATGAACTTTGTAAGGATGGAAATTACTGCTTTTTAAAATATTTCGCATTGTCTCAGGAGCAACGTCACGCTCATCACTAGCTCGACGTAAACTAAGGTGTGGATTTTCAACAAATGCTTGGGCTGAAGGTCCTTGATAGATCCTTGATTCATAAAGCGCCTTACAGTTCTTTCAATTGTTGATTTTGAGACAGGATTTAACCATTATCCATTACAAAAAGTGCGATTAAAAAGCAAACGAACTTGATCATATGATCGAAGTACTCGTAATACGTAAATTTAGTTTTGATTCGTAATATTCGTTTCGAAAAACGGCATAGGACTTATGGTATCGCCTTAGGTATTGACTTAGGCATCGAAAAACGGTATAGAACTGTATAACTCTTCGGGGAGGAACAGAACTCTCACCAGAACACCTGGAACTCTTATTGAAAAATTTCCTTATGATTTTACAATATGCAAAACGCTGTAACCAAGATCAATACAGAGCTCACCAATGAATTTCTCGTTGAAATTTACTTCAGGAATTACACTGACCTCTTGGAAAACTTGGTTAATTTCAAATAACCTCTAACTGACCTTGACCGTTACAATTGACCTATGACTTGGGTACGTACCTGAACGTAGAATTTTCCGCTCTATCGACTGCAGATGTTAAAAAGGGAGTTTCCATTTAAAAAAAAACAAAGTTAACCTTCAAAAAGCCATGAAGGTCAACTTCAAGACTAAAATGAAGGTCACCATTAAATTCCTCGTTGAAATCTACTTTAGGAATTACACTGACCTCTTGGAAAGCTTTGTTAATTTCAAATAACCTCTCACTGATCTTGAACGTTACAATTGACCTATGACTTGGGTACGTATATGAACGTAGAATTTTCCGCTCTATTGATTGCAGATGTAAAAAGGGGGGTTCCATTAAAAAAAAAGTTGACCTTCAAAAAGCCATGAAGGTCAACTCCACTTTTTTGACAAATATTTTTCTGAGGAAACATCCAACCGTCCCGGGACTTTTTAGTCACCCTGTATGTGTAAGTAACAGTGTCCACGAATTACGTGTTTTAGTAATCTAAAAAATGAAGGTTATACAACAATAATTTCGAAAACAATTTTTTTCGTTAAGAAAAATAAAAAAGCAATAGAACGCGACCCAGGTGCGCCGGATCGAGCACCAGATAATTTAATATAAAATTCTACACGAACTTTTTCAAAATTCAAATTTTTCCAACGCCAAAAATAACTCTCCATGGGAAGTCGCCACTCGGCCACTCGGGTGCGCCTGATCATGCAGCAGGTCCTTTCAAACGTCATCTACGAGAACTTTTTTGAAATTTAAATTTGGTCAATAACCAAAACAATTAAAAATGACGAGTCGGCGACCCGGGTGCCTCGGATCGCGCACCAGGTAATTTAATACGTATTCTACAAGAACTTTTTAACAATTTAAATTTTTCCAATGGCCAAAATAACTCTCAATGGTGAGTCGGCGACTCGGGTGCGCCGGATCGCGCACCAGGTTATTTAATACGTATCCTACAAGAACTTTTTCAAAATTTCAATTTTTCCAATGCTCAAAATAACTCTTAATGGTGAGACGACGACCTATAGTCCAGTCAACGGGGAACAAATATCACTAAAAAGAAAAATTCGTAAAAGTAGCATTTTTTCACAGATACGTTGACAGTGGCTTTATAAAGATATTGTAAAAATCCCCAAACATACGTGCACGGAAAAGTTCCGAAATTTTGGAAAGTGTTAAACAATAAAATGTTTTTAAAATTACTCGAGAACTGTTGATTTTAGGTCGAATATGGTGATGTGAAAAAATGATCATAATTTTATAGTGCACAAAAAAGGTTCTATATATTGAGGACTTATTATCAACGGCTGCGCTATGAAATTGGATTAGCTGCACAATTCTTTTATTTCTGAACAAATAAAATAAAGTCTCAAATATCCTGGAAAAAATGTCGGAAATATATCAGGCGATTTGTACTGGAGCAAATGCAGGTTCCTGTTAACAAAAAAAAACGACTAAGTCATTTGCATGACAAACTATCAGTATAAAATGAGCTCAACTTCAGTGTACAATTTGAAATGTTTAAGGGGGTGCTTTTGAGATGAAACTTCTTGCAAGTGTTCCTCCATTTTCATACAATACATTTTCCAATTTATAGGTTAGAATAATAATATTTAGGGCCTCTTTTGTAGCTTTAAACAAGTCAATTTAAAAATTTAAGCTATGATATCGGAAGCAGCGGTGATTATGAGTTGTAATGGCTGCAATGGGAGCGGGGGCGAGAACGGTTACCTCTTTCGATGATATTGAACCCTTCGAAATTTTTTTGCTCACTTTTCCCGACAATAGACGTGGTCTTCGGGTGGCCGTGATGTCACTGCAATGCAGGTTCTCAATGAGGAAAATTTCAAAAATAAAAATAAAATTATAAAATAAAATTAATGCAATGCACATTAAGCCATCTTTTTGTTTTAGGAAAAATATATTCTGCTTGGTAATTTCAATAAGAGTAATTACCAGGTGTATACATATGAAACCGGTATTTTTTCAATAAAAAAACACATTTATTTCAAGAGAATGATAACAAATATTTTATTCAAAGTATGTGCCCTCGCTGGCTACACATTTTGTCCACCTCTCAGGCAATTTATGGA
>NC_046663.1:131791192-131797513 GCF_010883055.1 Belonocnema kinseyi
GCCTGCAATTCGACGTCCTCAAACGATTTCGGTGGTTTGCCGCGGTCAGCGTTTCTCACATCAAAATTGCCACTTTTGAACTTGTTAAACCACTCATTACAGAGCGTTCGACCAAGAGCATGCTCTCCGTAAGCTTCGACAAGCATTCGATGCGACTCTATCGCCGATTTACCCAAATGGAAACAGAAAATTAATGCCCCCCGCAAATCGTTGTTTGAAGGCACGTATTTCGACATTTTCAAGAGCGAAAAAAATCACGATGTCATATGAAACTTGAAATGTTTGGTATTGGATATTGTTGACAGATGACAATACGCCAATTAGCACAAATGGTAAGTTCCGACAGTGCCTACAAATGAATTTTTTATTTTCAAACGCAGTGAATAAGACAATTAACAATAAATATAACATAATTTCGAAATGTCTATAACTCGGATTAATTTTGACTTTATTCCCTAAGCACTATAAAATTGTGATAGAATTTACTTCCCACGTAGAGGTTAAAAACTTTTCATCTTTTTATATTCTCATTTAGAGGTTAAATCTACTATGTCAAAATTCTTTTTGGTAATGTTAACAACATTCTATTGAAGTAGACTGGAAAAATACGGCTGCTCCCGCAAAACACGTTTTTTATTATTGCTTGCGATGAGCATGATAACTCCCGGGAACGATTGTCTGCAATTTAAAATCCAAAAGTACAAGTATTACAGTTGCTACAGGTCTGATGGTTCCGGAAAATTAGGGAATGTCAAGAAAAACATGATAGAGTTCGGGCATTTTCGATAAAGTGAAATTATTTGCATTATTATGATTAAAAATTGCAACTATTTAGTTAAAAATTAATCTATGTTTGTTAAGGATTCAAATTATTTGGTTGAAAATCCTTTTTATTTCACTGAATTCAAATATTTTTTGTGTAAAATTAAAATCCTTTTTGAATAAAATATCAAATATTTCGTTTCTCGTTAAAAATTCATCTTTGGTTGATAATTCCATTACATAGTTGAAAGTAAAACTACTTTGTTTAAAATTAATTTATTTGGTTGATGAATGATCATTTTAGCTGATAAACATTTTTTTCAAAATTAAATTACTTTGTTGAAAATTAAGATTTCTAGTTGACAATTAATTGTTTTAAGTGGAAATTTAAGTCATAAATATGTGGTTCAGAATTTATCTTCTTAAGATTAAAATTTAAATATTTGGTTAAAAATTCCTGTATTTGACGTAAATTCGAATTTTCTGGGAGGTTATTTAATCTTCTACGTGACTCATTCATTTTTTTGTTTAAAATTGCTTTAAAAATTCCAATACTTTATTGAAAATGCCTGTATCTTGTGTAAAAATCATCTTTTTGGTTGAAAATAAGTTTTCTCTAATTTACAATTTTCTTTAACTGAAAATGTTACTGTTGCAATTTTTTCTCGGAAATTGATCTTTTTAAATATAAACGTAATCTTTTTTGATAAAAAATATACTATTTCATTGAAAATTTAATTTAATTTAATTAAAAATTCATTTTTTTACTAAAAATTTAACTATTCTATTTTTAATTGAAAATCTATCTGCTTTACGTGAAAATTTATCTTTTTGATTACAAATTAATTTCTTTGCTAGAAAATTAAACTATATTGCTTAAAATTTCTTTATCATGTTTTTTTTGTTACAAATTTATTTTAATAACTGAAAATTTAACTATTTTATGTTTGGTTTAAAATTTATCTTTTCAGTTAAGAATGCATGTAATAATTATAATTTTTTAATAATTAATCATTTTATTTAAAAATTGACTCAAGTTATTCCAATTTTTGTGCAAAAGTTACCTTATTCTTTGATAAAAGCGTAATCTTTTTCGTTAAAAAATTATTTGTTTTGTAGGAAATTCAAGTGTTCCATTTTTTAACAACTCATCATTTATCTGGTTGAAAAATAAATTTCCACTTAAAACAGTTAATTGTCAACTACAAATTTTAATTTTCAACAAAGTAATTAAGTTTTGAAAAAAATTTTTATCAGCTAAAATGATCAGTCATCAACCAAATAAATTAATTTTGAACAAAGTAGTTTGACTTTCAACTATGTAATGGAATTATTAACCAAAGAAGATAATTTTTTAACGAGAAACATGATATTTGATATTTTATTCAAAAAGGATTTTAATTTTATACAAAAAATAGTTGAGTTCAGTGAAATAAAAAGGATTTTCAATTAAATAATTTGAATCCTTAACAAACACAGATTAATTTTCAACTAAATAGTTGCAATTTTTAATCATAATAATGCAAATAATTTCACTTTATCGAAAATGCCCGAACTCTATCATGTTTTTCTTGAAATTCCCTAATTTCCCGGAACCATCAGACCTGTAGCAACTCTTAATACTTGTACTTTTGGATTTTGAATTGCAGACAATCGTTCCCGGAGTTATCATGCTCATCACAAGCAATAATAAAAAACGTGTTTTGCGGGAGCGGCCATATTTTCCCAGTCTACTTCAATAGAATGTTGTTAACATAACCAAAAAGAATCTTGAGATAGTACATTTAACCCCTAAATGAGAATGTAAAAAGATGAAAAGTTTTTAATCTCTACGTGGGAAGTAAATTCTATCCCAATTTCCTAGTACTTAGGGAATAAAGTACAATTTAATCCGAGTTATAGACATTTCGAAATTATGTTATATTTATTGTTAATTGTCTTATTCACTGCGTTTGAAAATAAAAAATTCATTTTTGTAATTATGGTTTTTATAGGTTCTTTAGGATATGTTTGTAATTACTCTTATTCAAATTATCAAGCAGAATATATTTTTCATAAAATAAAAAGATGGCTTAATATGCATTGCATTAATTTTATTTTATAATTTTATTTTTATTTTTGAAATTTTCCTCATTGAGAATCTGCATTGCAGTGACGTCACGGCCACCCAAAGGTTAAGTCTCTTGTCGGGAAAAGTAAGCAAAAAAATTTCGAAGGGTTCAATATCATCGAAAGAGGTAACCGTTCTCACCCCCGCTCACATTGCTGCCATTACAACTCATAATCACCGCTGCTTCCGATATCATAGCTTCAACTTTGAAATTTACTTGTTTAAAGCTTCAAAAGAGGCCCTAAATATTATTATTCTGACCTACAAATTGGAAAATGTATTGTATGAAAATGGAGGAACACTTGCAAGAAGTTTCATCTCAAAAGCATCTCCTTAAACATATCAAATTGTACACTGAAATTGAGCTCATTTTATACTGATAGTTTGTCATGAAAATGACTTAGTCGTTTTTTTTTTGTTAACAGGAGCCTACATTTGCTCCAGTACAAATCGCCTGATATATTTCCGACATTTTTTCCAGGATATTTGAGACTTTATTTTATTTGTTCAGAAATAAAAGAATTGTGCAGCTAATCCAATTTCATAGCGCAGCCGTTTATAATAACTCCACGATAGAACCTTTTTTGTGCACTATAAAATTATGAACATTTTATCACATCACCATATTCGACCTAAAATCAACAGTTCTCGAGTAATTTTAAAAAACATGTTATTGTTTAACACTTTCCAGAATTTCAGAATTTTGCCGTACACGTATGTTTGGGGACTTTTTACAATATCTTTATAAAGCCATTGTCTACGTATCTGTGAGAAAATGCTACTTTTACGATTTTTTTTCTCAAATCCTTCATTGACTAGACTACTAAGCGCGCCTGATCGTGCACCAGGCCCTTTCACACGTCATCTACGAGAACCAGGAAATTTAATACGTATTCTACCAGAACTTTTTCAAAATCCAAATTTTTCTAATGCCCAAAATAACTTGAGAAAAAATTTTCCTCGTAATTATAATCATATTCTGTTCAAGAGATATAAGAAAATGTTATAATTAAAAATTTTGAAACGGGAAACATGGATAAAAAATCCATATTTCTCGTTTCAAAATTGTTTGTTTGTTGTTTAACTGTTTAGTACCTTTTAGTTTTACGGCTGAGATCAAATGCAGAACATTCTTATTGCAAAGAGTCTCGGTTTTCTTTTTTGATTTACTCTAAGTGCCACAGCAGCCTTTTCCTCTTAAGACTTATTTTTTTCTTCCATTTTTTTTAATTCGCGGCCTTTCCTTTTTTGAAACCTGCCCGGTAGCTGTATCTACTTGTAGCGATTCCAGATACTATTTGTTTTCTGGATATTTGATAATTAAATAAAGACTTGAGAAGGGCAGCTGTATGAAGACCACAAATAAAACTTAAAGATACTGGTAGATTATATGAGGGAAATTATTATTATATAATAATAAAGTACTTCGCAGCGTTATTGTGTATCCATAATATTCTCTGGTAATAAAGGCAAACTTTTATAGAAGTAAAACTTAATCATAAATTTGAGATTATACATTCAAACTTTACAAAATTGTTTAAATGCACAAAAGAAAAAAATATTTAGGATATTTTGCTAGAAAAATTTATTTTAAAAAGTTTCTAAAATTTTAGAATATTTTGAAATTTTTTTAATTCTTTGCAAAGAATTAAAATTTTTTATAATAATATGTAGTTATTTGATTTAGAGTTGACATTAATTATTTAACACTAAATGTGTCTTTCTCAAAACAAAATTTATTTTCGAAGAGAAGAAAAATTATTCCATAATAAATAGAGGTTAAAAAAAATTAATTCTAGAAAAGTTATTTCATCGTTAAACTAAATATTAATAGTTTATTGAAAAATAAAGTTAATATTTCGCCTGAAGATATAACATCAAATCAATTATCATTCTTTTGAAATATTTCATTATATAATTAAGTAAGACTCCTTTCAGGCTTTTTTAATAGTTTAGTTCTGCATGAAAAAAAAGTTGTGATTTGTAGAAAAAAAAATGATTGAGATATAGGATTTTAAATAATAGGATGTATTTAGATATAAATAAGATATAAAAGAAATACCACTTTTTAAAATTAAAGCTGCCTCATAAAGAAAACATTCTTTCTTCCACATTTGATTAAGACCTTATCATTTTCCTTTGCATTCTCTACTTCGGGCGGTTGTTCCATTACAGTTATTCTCTCACATTTCGTCCATTGTATGAAGATATACTTGGTTTCCCAGCAAGAAATGGACGTGATGATCAGTTAGAAATTCCAAGTTAAATTAAATATGTTTAGGTCTTGTGATAAAAAATAATTTCTTTCCCATTCCCGAGGCCTGATCGGCATTAGTTCTAATTCACCTTTTTCTTAAAAAGTCACTCTATTTGGTGTGGATGTTGAAATAAACGATGCAGTGGTTCGCACCGTGAACATCGTTTCAGGACTGTCAAATGTAGTCTAGTAGATTTTGATAAGTCAATTTAAGAATGTTGACTTTACACACAAGACGTTTAAACATCATACAATTTTTGAAGCAAAAAGACGAATTTTTAAACTAAGCAAAATTTCCAGTAGAGCATAAAAAATGATGAGCAAATTATAATTTTCCGAGATTCCGCAAAAAAATTTTAAAATATTTTTGAAGTTTATAGAAGTATCTAGAAAATTTCTATTTATTTAACAGTATTTTACAAAAGCGAAGACAAAATTTGAGTCAGTTTAAAATATTTTTAAAATATTTTTAAGCATAAATTTTTTTTTAATTTTCGGAAATCTTTTGAAGTTTTATAATCTATTGTTCATCTTTTCAAAACTTCTAGAATTCCTGAAAATTTCTCTAAATTGTTTAAATTACTGAAAAATCGTTTACAATTTTAATTTTTTCGTTTGTAAATACATTTCTTAAATTAAAATTTCTTTTTTGAAAACTGGGATTCAAAAAATTCCTGAAAATTGAAAACAACTAATAACTATTATTTTTACTTTTCTGTGCATATCGGAAATTCCGTTCATTGAACTAATGAACTGATAATAATGAAGCTGCAACTGGACTCACAAACAGGGGATTCCCATTGGTAATATACAACCTACGACGCAAATTATACCATTTGCCATACAATGTTTCTCAATTTATACGATTTATAGAATATCGAGATTATCTATTAAAACCTAGTATTTTATTTGTGAAAAAAAGGCTTACCTCATGATTTTCCCAAAGATCTTTTTTATTTTACACAAACGTGATAAAACAAAGGAATTCTGAATTCAAAGTTACAAAAGTGCTTGCATGTATTTTAGATCGGACACTTATTTAAATACGTGGCATTTAATTAAAACACATATTCCATCAAAACGAATATTTTACGACTTACAGTCTGTCAAGTTAAAGCGTGGGTGGCTTTACTCGCAGTCGGTAAGGTGTATCGACATGATTTTGGTGTCAAAATATTAAGAAGAGCTCCCT
>NC_046663.1:131797613-131801000 GCF_010883055.1 Belonocnema kinseyi
TGAAAGAGGGAGCTCTTCTTAATATTTTGACAACAAAATCATGTCGATACACCTTACCGACTGCGAGTAAAGCCACCCACGCTTTAACTTGACAGACTGTAAGAACCATAAAATAGTATATTTCTTCAGATATAAGGCTTGAAATAATCTATTCAGTGAGAAGATTACCAGCTGATGTTTACACTCTAAAGCACTGCTCCCAACGATGAGCCTCTGCACTATTGCGCATGCGATGCATATGGCGCATTCTTGATGCTTTTCGCGCGCTTATTTAAATGTTTAAAAATACAATTCTTGTATTTATTAATAATAATGATAAATAATTACATTTTCACATTTTCAAATGGTACGTGGATAGTTTTTTTTATACATTCTGAACATTAAGTTACAAAATGAGGCGATTATTGAGTAAATAAGGAATATTATGTTATGAATGTAATCTTTTTTTATTTTTCTTAATATTGTAATTAAAATTTGATTGAAGTTAAATATTAAATAGAAACTTAGTCGAATTCATTTTTAAACTTTCAAAAAAGGATATTAAATAAGAGATAATATTTCTTTTATTTGCTATTATAGATCATAATTTATTATTTACACTAAATTAGAAAATTAGAAAATTCCTGTATAATAAATCTTCCGAAATTATAAAATTGCCGAAATATAAATATACTGAATTTGTAACTTCCCGAATAATAAAATTCCTGATTTTGTTTAAGAATGTACAAAGTATTTTAAAAAATGATGAAAAACTTTCTTAAAAATCAAATTGTTTATTTATTTGTTTTCTCGTACAATTTTGATACTTGCGGGTATTTTATACTTTACCAAATTTCGATATAGAATTTTCCAATTCGAGATTTTTTTAGATTACGTTAACTTTATAGTGTCGACAATTTTATTAAACAATAATTTTGTTTTTCAGGAATTTTTCAATTTTCCAATAAAATAAATAAATTTAAAAATAAATTCGACTGAGTTTTTATTAAATATTCAACTCCGCTGAACGCGGAGCTAGAGTTTGAAAATTCTCGGTTACTTAAATTTGGAGAAGGTAACAGAGTAAGTTATCGAACGTTACGGAGAATGCTAGAATTTATCGAGAAATAACGAAAACAATTGTTTTTTACTATTTTTTATTTTTGTTGCTAAATAACATTTATATTCAATGCACTTGAACCTAAATAGTAATAAACATTAGGGACTAAAATTATTTTGTAGTTATATATACAGTAAACTCCATATTTTCAGAATAGCATTTTATTGATTGATTATATATATATATATATTCTTTCAAACATTAATTAACTTTATTAGATTTTAGTTTAGAACATAATTTATTAAAATTTTACATTTATTAAAAACTAAAATTTTTTTAATTAGCTTAACTACTGCAGTCCCGCTATAGCGGCCGTTTCAGTTGTACCCCGAATGACATTCGCACTATCTCGGGACTCTCCAAACCAAAAACAATCAGGGCCATTTGAACTATTTCTGTTGGGTTTTGCCCAAAAAATTTTTTGTTTGTTTCTATTTTTGCCATTTTGACTTTATCAAAGTACTCACTTTTAAAAATTTGTGTACATATATCAGGGTGGCCGTTTTAATAAAAAAAATGCCTAGTTTTTTTCGCTTCACAAACATTTTTTGCGGTCAATAAAATAAAGAAATTCGAACACTTAAGTTCACAAATTTCCAATTTGAAGTACTAAAAGCTAAACTACAAATTAAAGCACTTAAAGTGAAACTCTTGAATTTTAAACTTTTTTAAAGTGATGTTTAAAAGTTTTTGAATTCCAAATTCTTGTATTCGAATGCTTAATAATATGTACATATAAAATCGAATGTTCTAAAAAATTATCAATTAAACAAGTTTAAATAAAATGCAGTAATGCAGTAATAAAAAATCTATGATCAATTTTTGAAATTGTTAACAAAAATTTTTAACTTCAAGAGCTTTTAATTTTTAATCGTTCAAGGCTCCAAGTCTGCATTTTGAATTTATTTGAATTAAAAATGACGCCCAAAATAAAAATCTAAAAATACAAATGCAATCACAATTGTACGCAATTTTTAAAACTTGACTTGTTTATCAATTGAATAAAGTAAAGCAGCTAGCTAATACCCGGTTAAAAATTTGAAAAATACTCCGTAAGGACATGTGATACTTAGAAAATTCTCGATTTTGCCAGTTTTAGATTCCCCCGGCTTTTTTTCTAGAGTAATAAATATTTTGTCCTAAAAATTTGGGAAATGATAGCGAACATGCTATAGGAGTCCCACACACTTTTTTTGTGGGTTAATTAAAAAAAGTTTTAATTTAGAAAAATGTGATTAATTTGCATAGCGCTTAGGAAGTAGTATCGATTTCTTCAGTGTTAGATTCCCCCGCTTTTTTCCTAGGATAAGAAATATTTTGCTTTCAACATCTGGGAAATGATAGCTATCGTAACATGCTAACGGACGTCCCCACACACTTTTTTTTGTGTTTATTTATCAAAAATTTTTAATATTGCTAACAACGTGCGTGTATATTTCGAGGTTATGTGTGTTAAAATTCACCCGAGCCTTGCTTCTAAACTACACAATATTTTTGGCCGAAAACTTTGGACTTACAAATAAACACAGTAATTAATCTCCCGGAACTAAGCTTGTTTGCAGGCAATCAAAAAAGTTTATTTCATAAATAATTTCCAGATTATCGTAAAGGCAGAGATGAAAAACGACGTAACCTCAAAATAATGAATATGCATTGAATTTTTATTGAGCACAAAACATTTTTTTGTTATTATCCCTCAAAAAAGAGTCCGGGGACGTCCGTTATGATATTTTATAGCATCTCCGAATTCAGTTTTTAAAAATTTTCATTTTTCTGGAAGAAAAGCCAGGGAAACTGTAAGTATCACATGTCCTTAAGTTATTAAAACTCAAAATAGGTGTGTTCAAAACCATTTAAGCTTAAAAGTTTACGTTTATTTCGTTGAAAAACCTTAATTCTCGTAAATTCTTAAAAATAAAATCGATTGAGAACTTACCGGTAAGTTTTTGGCGTAAGTAACCGCCTTTCGAACTCTACGGGAGCGAAAAGATGCCGTCGTAAGTGGAGGGGATGAATTCCGGAGATTGTCCCCGCTCGTTAAGTGTCTGGCTGCAACCGTTTCTTCAATTGCTTCTACTAAAAAAATTTATTATTAACCCTAAAGTACCTTTTCTCGCGGAATATCACATATATTAAAAACCATCTACGTAGCACTTGAACCAGAGCTGCCAGATCGTGGATGAAATTTACCCCCACCATACCTACCGTTTCGGAGCCGCAAAACAGAAAGTGCATGATTACCACTGTGAGTTCGTATGTAAGCCGAAAATGCACGATTCGACCTCGGA
>NC_046663.1:131801100-131813050 GCF_010883055.1 Belonocnema kinseyi
TATTCTATGTTTAAATGAAAAGTGATCGTTTTTAGTTAGAATTTTTTGTATTTTATTGAATACTCTTCTTTCTTGGTAGAAAAGTAATCTTTGTTGTCGAAACTTTAACTATGATTAAACATTAATTTTTTGTTCAGAAAATTAGTCTTCATGGAAAATAAATTTATTTTGTACAAAGTTCATGTGTTTTATTAGAAATGCCTTTTTTTATTTTACAATTTAGTTTTTTGGATGAAAATGTAATTTTTTTATTTAAAATTTTACTATCATGTTGAAAACAATTAAAAATTTTTTTTTTTGTTCAGCTATGTATTTGATTATTATATATATATATATATATATATATATATATATCCATATTATGTACACCTGGAAAACATAACCTGAAAATCGACGTATGCATGAAATTAAGAATCACGCAAAAGATCAAAATCGCCAATTTCTTCAATTTCTTTCAAATGGGGAGCAAGCTATAAATAGAAGACCACCGAAGTCTTCCGAAGCCTTCAGATCGGCAATCATCGTACAGCAGATCTCCGAGGTCGAATCGTGCATTTTCGGCTTACATACGAACTCACAGTGGTAATCATGCACTTTCTGTTTTGCGGCTCCCAAACGGTAGGTATGGTGGGGGTAAATTTCATCCTCGATCTGGCAGCTCTGACTTGAACATATTTAAATATAATTATTTCTAATCATAAATAATCAATTAAAAATCGGTATTTTTTAGCATTTCAAACAAGCGCGCGAACGGCAGCCAATAAAGCGCAGACGCAGAGTGCCCCTGTGTTGGAAGCATTAGAATACGATTTTCTTTTATTTGTGAAACAAATTTGTCAATACTGCACAAAGTTAACCCTAAATAAGATATCAATTTTTTGATCGACTGATCAGGCTGGATCGACTCCCATGGGCGCGTTTGACCACTTATAGCGACACTAGCGCAATCTACAAGGAGGTGGCAAACTAAAGCGTATCTATGTGTTCGTTCACGTTAATGTGCATATTATTTAAATATACTGTTTCCTGTACCATTTCTCGCCATAAATTTGTACAATTTTGCAATAATTCTCCAATAAATTAAGAATTACATAACACATGAAATGTAACCATTTTCAACATTTTATTTATTCGCATTATAATAGATAAGTGAAATCAGTGACATCCTGGCACAGCACAAAAATTTAAATTTACTTTAACTTTGTTTATTTTTCAATGTCCTGATTTCACTGATTTTACTTCATACGGCGAGATACAACTTTTTTGAACTTAGAAAAATTTGAAGTGTTTTGACGAAAACAACCTCAACGAACACTGCAATGGCGGTGCCAAGATATTTTAAGAAAATATTACCTCCACCTATGCCCCTACAGTAAAACCATCTACAAAGAGGTGAATAACTACGAAAGTATATGTGATCACACGCGCCCATGGGAGTCGACCCAGCCTGATTGATGCAAGTCAGCTAAAAGTTAGTAAAATCAAAATAAATTCAAATAAAATACAAAACATTATAATTGTGCTTCTTACTCCGAGAGATATTATTTCTCTGAAATATAAGAATCTTGAACATATTTCAAAGGAATATGAAATAGAGGTTTAAAAGAAAGTATGTGTCAACATTGTGAACTCTTTTTAAATTACATACATTTTTATCTGCCGAAATGAAACGTCATTAGAATTTTGAAGAACATTCAGCTAGAACAAAAAAAAAGAATCAAAGCTCATTTAAGAGGACGTCGAAATATTTCTGACTCTGAAACTGATTCTGTAAGAAAATAAATTGTCTGCTTGGAAGATCCATCTCCTGGTTTTATCTTTCATGATCAATTGCTAATGTTATATATTTAATGTTATCTTTAGTAAACAGCGGTGTTCAAGCTCAAAATAAAGCAATTTTTAGTTCCTGGAGTTCAAAATTGGTGGAATGTTTTATTATTGAATTCACCAATTCAAGCTTTGTCTGCTTCATAAAATTATTCTAGTTTGTAGGCCCGAAGTAAAATTATTCAACTTTTATGACTGACCATTTGTGATTGTTTTGGCTATTGACCAAATTTAAATTTGAGAAAAAGTTCTCGTAGATGACGTTTAAAAGGAACTAGTGCACGATCGGGCGCGCCCGGGCCGCCAACTCACCATTTGTAATTGTTTTGGTTATTAACCAAATTTAAATTTCAAAAAAGTTCTCGTAGATGACGTTTGAAAGGACTTGGTGCTCGATCAGGCGCGCCCGGGTCATCGGCTCACCATTGAGAGTGATTTTGGATGTTGGAAAAATTTAATTTTTTTAAAGTTCTTGTAGAATACGTATTAAATTACCTGGTGCGCGATCTGGCGCACACGAATCGCCGACTTACATTTGTAATCGTTTTGGTTATTGACAGAATTTAAATTTCCAAAAAGTTCTCGTAGATGAAGTTTTAAAGGACCTGGTGCACGATCCGGCGAACCCGTGTCGTCGTCTTACTATTGGTAGTTATTTTGGCTGTTATCACAGTTTAAATGTTTTTAAAGTTCTCTTAGATGACGTCTTGAACGACGTGGTGAACGATCCGCTGCACCTGGGTAGTGAACTTACCATTCATTTGTATGTAGCGTGTCCTCAGCATGGGAGTCGCGCAAGGGCAAGGTTTGCGCCAGAATACCATTCAGCTGGGACTCATTCTTTAGCCAGATATTTCCAAGTGTATTGTCATGTTTGAGCCATGCAAACTTTGTTCACGCGGGTAGTATTTTGAAAAATCGAACAAAGTTCGTTAATAATGTTCGTCGTCAACAATTTTGCTAAATCCTATAAAAGTAATTTTTTCCGAAAATTCTGCTGAAAAATTGATTGGATGATGTTGCTTTTCGAAAATGTCGTAAAGTCCAATAAAAGAAACTATTCATCCACAACTCCTTTTTCAAAAGTGGGAAAAATGTAGTATATTGTGTCCATCTTCAAAAATTTGGCCAAAGTTCACTTCAAACCAATTCACGTTCAACCGTGGGCGAAGCATGGGAAGGGGTCATAAGCCATGATTGACCCATTGTTCATAATCATGGGACGACCGTGGGACTACCGTGGGTGAGCATTGACACAATCTTGAGCCAGGCTTACCCCACGCTTAACCTACGCATATCCCATCCTTATCTTACGCTCACTACACGCTTACCCCATTGTTGACCCATTGAAACTTTTTCACGCGGGAAATTTATCTAACTTATCATTAGGCCAGCCATGTGTTCGAATCCATACATAATTTGTCAACCTATAACATTAATTTGAATTATTTTCGAATTTTCAGATCACTTTCGAGTCATTTAAACATTTCTCTTATTTCTATCTCCATATTTTACAATATTATAGTAACAAAAACAAAATAGATCACTTTCGAGTCATTTAAACATTTCTCTTATTTCTATCTCCATATTTTACAATATTATAGTAACAAAAACAAAATAATGAATAAACGCTGTTTCCTAATTTTTTTAAAACATTGAAAGTTTTTCAAAAATGTGTAAAAAGAAAATGATTTCATTGAGAAATATTAAAGATATTCTCGATCCATCTTCCCACCACTGTCGGAAATTTGTACCCCTCAGTAGAAGTTTATACTCCTCGGGGTTAGTGCCGCTGATTAGAACCTTGAATAATTTTTGAATAACTGATAAAAGTAAATCATTCAAGTCCTAACAATTTGAGTGTTTAATATTTATGCGAAATAGTATATTAGATTTTTAATTTTAAATTATTTGCAATGTAATTTTATCTCTTATATCTTTTTTCTATTGAAATTGCTGATTCCTTATTGTATAGAAAAATTATTATCAATTATTTATTTTTAAATTAAGCTAGAAGAGAAACCCTTTAATTTGATGTTTAAAATTTTGGCGTGCTATTCACGTATTTCAAGAATGTAATTGCTACACAAGTGCATGTGGAAATAAATGTGTTTTCACGCATAAATTCATCATCATTGTTATCATTTTCTGTCTGAAGTAGATCCGCCCGATCTGTTTCAAATATAATTGGCGCCACTGGAAGTAAACTATGAAATATTCTTCATAGTTTACATTGGAGAATTCTATAAGGAAATTATTGCTTGCTTCCCTAATGCAAACTATAAGCATGTATATTATACATTATACTAATCCCGGGTAGGAATGTAAGCAGGGATCCGGCCGAGTCCTGGCCAGATAGCCCCGGTTAAAGCCGGGTGCTGGTCGGGGAATCCGGCCTGCATCCGGGTAAAAACATCACGGTAAACTGGTCGGATCCCGGCTTGAATACCGGCCGGGATCCGGTCGGGTAATCCGGCCACATAAAGAATACGGTGAACTTTAAAGGTCAAATCAATTTTACCAATTCTGGCAAGGAAATTGGAGTACAAAAAAAAATGAATTTACAAGCGTATAATTTAATTAAAACTAATAATTACTCGCGAACTAAGTGGGGTTTTCAGACTTATTACTGAAACAAGGTTGATTTTAATTACGGATCTAGATTTTATTAGAAAACATTGAGGAAATGACGCGACGTGAGTGCAATGTGCACCCTCGTTCGAAGTGCAAAACTGAAAATTAGTGAGTGTCTACGTAGACGCCAGACGCAGAGGGGGATATACATGGCGGTAAATTCGAAAGTGTACAGACTAAACATTGTGTGAAAATAGTGAAAATTGTAAAATTTTTGCTGATGCACATACCAAATTGATAACAGTTTTATTTAATTAGTTAAAACATTCAGAATAATGTAATGTTTTTTTAAAGAATTTAAAACAGGTTATTTCTGTTTCACTGCTCTAATAAATCTTTAAATTATACTTTTCGAATGATAATTCTTCTATCATCCATAAAAACGTCTTTGATAACATCACAACTCTTAAAAAATGTGTAATTTTGATAAAAAAATAATCCTGGCCAGTGCCCGGTCGGCTCCCGGCAATGAAATATAACCAGGGTTGGCCCGACCTGTAACCGGCTGGCTCCCGACTTGGTGATTCGAGAAAAATGTAGCCCGACCGGCTCCCGACCGGTTCCTCGCCATGAAACTTAGCCAGGGGTAACCCGGCCAGGATCCGACCAAAATCTAGTTATAGTAGGGCCAACCGGGGAAATTTCTGCAAGGGATTCTTTTAATTTTAATACATTTCTTACAGAATTCTAAGATATTTTATTTTTTATAACTTTAGAAAAATTCTAACTCAAACCAAAATGATATATTTCATTTAAATTTTTTATTCACATTTATAACACAAAAACCTGTGCATAAGAAAATTACCATTATTTTTATATTCATAAAAAAATATGTTTATGTTGTCAAAGTAAAAAGTAATTGCAGCTTTATATTTGCAATAATAACACGTAGCAACTATTCTCAAAGCGCACGTTTTCTGAGCTTCAAGGCAAATAAATATAAGCACTTTGATGGAAAAAATTATTTATTTCAGTTAAAGAAATTTCAATAGGATTAAGTTAACGTTTGAAGCAAAAAAATATCCGACAGACTGTCGGATGAAGTACGTATTTACTTAAATTTTCAACTGGATTTTTTCAGCTAACATTATAATTATTATACATATTTAATTTAAGCAAATCAGATAATTTAAAATCTTGATGAAGCTGAAACAGAAAAAGCAGATGAAAAGTCCACCTCCAGCAAAAATCGAACTCTTGTCCTTCGAGGGTGAAGTCCACAGCTATGACCACGACGCTATCGCAACATGTAAATTTCAAGACGGAAATCAAAATCTCAAAATCAAAAACATGGATATTTAATTTAACGACATATTACTTTAATCTAAAGAAATACACAATTGAAAAAAATTACGACATATTAATAATTGTTTGATTTAAAAAAATAGGTACTTCGTTGGAATACGTGTATATTTGTTATAAATGATTTAATTTTAGTAATAAAATAAAATATTTCTTTCAACTAAAGATATAGATATTTAGCTAAACACAATTTCTTGCTGATCTAAATAAATGCTTCATTGGTATACATGAATGAAATCTTTATAACAAATAAATATATTTTTAATATAATTATTATTATTTTTAATTAAATCATTACTTCTTTGCTTTAAATTAGCCTCAATACTTCATTCAAATATGAAAAACTTATTGATTCAAATGCGTCCGAATCAATTCAACGAATCGAAATCATTGAATCAAATAAATATTTCTTTGAACGATTAATCAGATTTCAACGAATCTATACCTTTTGAATCAATTAAATAATTTTCTTAAGTGTTAGAAACATTTACTTACTTGAAACGAAAACATGTAGCTAAAGAATTCATAACTTTGGATCAACAAGACAAATGTGTCTGATTTCAATAAAAATGACCACTTTTGAAAAATACTTTCTTAACCAAAAGAAATAGGAATCAAGTAAATGCATTTACTTGTTCAAAAAATTCTTTTTTTTTTGAGTCCTGAATCTCGGTATGTCCTGAATCTCGGCGTTCACTATGTGAGTTTGTTGTGTTAGTAGTCGACTTACGTTAGTTTGTTTGTCTCGTAGTTCATCGATTATGTTCATATATTCTTCTCCGTCTTCCGAAGTTAAAAGACCGACTACCGGTCCTAAAATAGAGCCTATGAACCCCAACATTGGCACTCGCCTCTTTTTCATTGTTCTGGGTTGTGTTTTGGTTTCCTGATTGTAGTATTGTATTTCAGAGAGCATTCTATTTGAATTTTTGTTTTCGGGATCAATTCTATTGAGTTTACTTGTTAGGGTGTCTAATTTCACTCCTTTTCAACAATCTTCTTTAGTTGATCTTTCCATTCATATTTTGTAGTTTTTGCTGATGTCCCGTGACGTATCCGTGAGGTAATACTGCTGGGTAAAATTTCCGATATCCAAAAATATCACGATCCTCCAATAGCTCTGGGTCAATCGTATCGATTCTAGCTTCTCGTAGAAAATACCTGAATTCTTCTTTAAGGGTTGAACGTGATAATGCGTCAGACTTTCCGAGATGAGTTGAAACGATAAGCATATAATCCATTTCAATTTGAGAAATCTTGAGGTTGAACTATACCAATCTCTCTGTAGATTAAGAATTATATTAATATGTTTAATAATGATTATAGCTTCGGAATTTTTCTTGCAAAAATGAAAGAAGATAGGCAACCTCCAAATCCTCTTCCTTTTCCTTCGTTTTTCTGTTACGAGATTTTAGTTTATTATCCATTTATTTTGTTTATGATGTTGTAAAAAGGGGTGTTATGAAGGCAACCTCCAAATCCTCTTCCTTCTTAATTTTTGTTTTTATTTCTCCTCTTTTTACATCATCTTTATTTTAATGACTAACATTAATTTTTCGTATCTACTGCTTTATTCTATGATTATTATGAATCTTATTCCTAGAAATAGTGTTATTTGCCAAGTTTTAGAGAAGAGTTTCCATGGCATGTGTTTTTTTTAGATTATTTTGTCATCTTCTGACTAGTTTAAAGAGGCCCAAAACTCTTTCTCTGAAACTTCCTGTTGTTCGGGAAGTTTCATTTTTCGGGAAGAAGTTTCTTTTCACAGTTTTACTACAAAACATCATCGTGTGTTTTCTTAAATAACAATAATCACACGCATTTTTCCATTTATATGGTTTGATTAATATTTTTGTAACATTGTCTAAGCAAATTACATAAGTGTCTTCAATTTTATTTTCGGTGTTATTTTCTTCTAAAAAAAAAATAAATCCCTTCTAATTCTTTAAGAATCTTTTCAGCTGCGGAATGTTCAGCTGATCGAATGCTTCGTTTTCCGTCGCTAATTTTAACGAATAGGTTTCCGCGATTAGTATCCTCTAATATACATTTAACGTACAATATTCTATCATGCTGGGTCCTTTAAATGGGTGTACACTGAAGTAGGTTATGCAAAATCATATTCTGTGGCCAACTCTTCCAAGGACCCCTTGGCGAAGTTTAAATTTTCCACTTCTCCCTTGGGCTTGATGGTGGAGGCATATATTTGCCCTTCGGGAAGCTTTGTCAAAATGATTGACGCAGCCATTCTGTAAAGGAAATGGTTATATTATTAATGATAGATTAGTCATGGCAACTCGTAAGCAACCTTTAATTTATCAACATGTTTTTGGAAACGTTTTCCGTCTAGGGTTTCTAGGATCGCGTTGTGTTTATCTAATAAGTCTATTATTTTATAGGGACCGTGGCTCGCGCTGTCTGATTGATTATTTTTTGTTTTTGTTAATCTATTTTGAACTCTTTTAAATATGACCCGTGGGTTTCCAGCCTTTCATAGGTGGGAAATGAACTAGGCGTTCGCGCAGTTTCTCCGAAAATTAATTTAAAAAGTGTGAATTTTGTTGCTTCATGAATTGAAGTGTTGTAGGAAAACATAGCAAATGGTAATAATTTGTCCCAATTATCATAATTATCGGAATAAGTTCTAATGTAATCAACTAATACTGCTTGACTTCGCTCTAAAGAACCGTTCTAATTTCGGACGTTTTTCTTTGATTTCTTAAGGGTCAGTGACTCCCATATCTATCGATAGCCGTCCTAGAGGGTTGTTGAATTCACAATCAGCTGAAAGAAAATGTTCATAATTCCTTCTTAAATAAGTTAAATTTTCCCTGCAGCCTGTTATACTAGACAAAAGACGTTTTTTGGCTTGTAGAGTGTACATTTCTGGCAATTCAGGCTGCATACTAGTTACAGATGTATGAGTATAGTCAGCCTCTGGCAATACTACTGCTTCTTTGGTGGTTGAAGTGTGCTCTTGTGGTTTCATTTCTACGCGTCGAGGTTAATATTTTTCGTTTGATTTCATTTGACTTTTTGGAGTGTCTGAATTAGTTCTAGATTGTGCGAAAGGTGTTGATAGGGCTTGTGATAAACCAAATCCCGAGGGATGGATAGTTGCTAATACGTCGGGGGTTGCAGAAGAGTTTGGCGAAAGTGCGAAGGTTACGCTCTTGCGTTGCTTCTTTTCAGGCAATGATTGCTCTAAGGAAGTAACTTCTTCCGCGTGTGAGTCCGAGCTATCACTGGTCTCGCTTAATTTTTTGTGATCAGAATTTCTCATTTCGAGTTGGTTCAATTTATTATTGGTCCAGTGTATTAATGATTCTCTTGTTCGAGCCAGTTCAGTTCACTTTCTGGCTCCATTTCCTCAATTGCTTCAAGGAGCTCTGAATCGGTTTCGCCTTCCGATACAGCAGTGATTCCATGACAAGTTCTTCCATCTTCTTCAATTTCCTCTTTTCTACTCAACTTTTGTGAGTTTGTAATGATTCTTTAAATCGGGAAAATGATTACTGCAAATCCTCTTTAGTTATTTTTGTATTGTTGACGTCACTCCTTTTTTCTGATTGCTCATTGGTTCTTTCTTCTTCTGCCGAACTATCTTCACTATCACTCTGGGGTGGACTTAGGGTTATAATGGGCTCGTTTTCTTTTTCTTCTTTGGTCTAATCTTCGTTTTTTTTGTCTTCGAATAACTCCTGGAATTGTCTTGGTGCTTTTGAAGGGGCACTCAGGGGTAAGTTGTGGGCGGCGAATGCTTCTAACGACATTTCCGAACTGAGTAATACGCTTAGTTTTCTTTTGGAATATAGGAGGGATGGGTTTATCGACTTTATTAAACTTATCTTCCGAGTCAGTGCTTTGGAAGCAGGGCCTGTAATTTGAGTGCTATCTTTAGATTTCGTACTCATTGGACGTTGCGTTCTTCAGTTAAAGGGCTTAGAACTGCCAGTTTACGGTGATGGTCCTTTCTTTGTTACGATCGCCGGCTTGATCCTTGGATTGGCCCTTTTAGGTTTAATAATGGATTTAGCGGGTTGTATATTACTTTGTATGGTTTGACGTGTCTGTATTGGTAGTAACCTGGCAGAATTCTTTTAATTTTTCTTCCTACTTTCGTCTGATGAACTGTTTGAAATTGGATTTCTGGAAAGAGCGCCGGAATTTTTGTTTAACTTTCCGGGCTTATATAATGGAATATTCATAGTATCTCAATTTTAATCGCCAACGAGTTAAACGTTCTCCAGGGTGTTTTACAGAAACTATCCATTTGAAAGGCTCATGGTCACTAACTAATGTAAATTTTTTTCCATAAACATAGGGTCGATACTGTTGCACTGCATATAAAACTGCCAAACATTCTTTTTCCGTAGTGGAGTAATTACACTCGGCACTATTCAGCACGTGGGAATAATAAGAAATAGGAAGGTCTATTCTTTATTTTTCTTGACTCAACATGGCACCTACAGCGTATCCTTAGACATCAGTTGTTATGGTGAAGGGTTTCTGAAAGTTAGGGTATTGTAAAATTGGACTTTCACATAAGGCTTGCCTTAAATCCTCGAAACTTTTTTCTTATGCTGAACGCCAAATAAAAAGTACTCCTTTCTTTGAAAGGTTAGTTAAAGACTTGGTTCTTGCAGCAAAATCTTTGATGAATCTCCTATAGTATTCGGTTAGTCCCAAGAATTGTTTTATATTTTCGGGGTTTTTGGATGTAGGAAACTTTTTCGCTGCTTCGATTTTCTTAGGGTCTGGTTTTACCCCGTCACCGCTAATTATATAGCCAAGATACGTAATTTCTTTACAAAGAAACTCACTTTTTTTGGTTGAATTGAGAGATTTGTCTCTTTTAATCTGTTTAAAAGGCGCCTTGCCTTTTTCCCATGTTCCTTCGGGGTTTCTGCGTAGATCACTATATCGACAAGATAGAAAAACAGTTTCACTCCTTGTAGTCCTAAAACTACTTGATCCATTAAACGTTGGAATGTTGCAGAAGAGTTTTTAAGCCCATTGGCATGCTAATGTATTCATAGTGGCCGTTTAGAAATGAAAACGCAGTTTTTGGTCCATCGGTTGGATTTAACTCAATATGATGGAATCCGCTAGCTAGGTCAAAAACTGTAAAGTATCGTACCTTTTCTAAATGATCTAATATTTCTGTAATGTTTGGAAGTGGGTAGGTGTCGCCAATTGTTTTTTCATTTAATAACCTGAAATCTATAACTATCCTATATTTTCTTTTTCCAGTGAAGTCCATCTTTTTGGGGATTATTAACATGAAAGAGCTATAAGGTGACTTCGAATGACCAATGGCACCTTCTGTATGTTACGAACCAAGTATTCTGTTGAACTTAAGAACTTTTCATTTTCATAATCAGAAATATGTCTTAAATATTACGGGTAGGGAATTCTAATTTCACATTGAATATTTGTATGGGAGGCTACTAAACTGCAGAGCACTGGTTAAGCACTCCTTTTTATTTATGGGATCGTTTTTCACTTTTTCGTATTGGAAAATGTTTTACTTTATCAGGAAAAGGATTGGAAATTACTGGTAGAGATCACGGTTCATTTTAATATCTAAACTCCGGAACTTTTAATTTAGATCAAATATTTATTTCACGACAATAGCAACGCTCTGATCAATTAAGCCAAGTACACGTTGGGCTTACCTATTCACGCTTGTTCAGCACTTACATTTTTACATGGAACAGGTGTCATAATTAAAATTTAATCGATATATTTCTAACCTTACCTTGTAGATGTAATCCTAATCCTACTCCTACCAATTAGGAAGAGCAGATGTTCGTAGAAATAATTTTTCAATTAATTTTTTGCTCTTCTCAAAAGGGCTAAATTTGATGCGTACAGTCCACCGTTGCTTCATGGAGCAACTCGAGTCTATTTCTTCACAACACTTGTTTATTGCGTAAGAACTCACAACACCGTATTTTTCCGGAATTATCACACTGCGATATGACGACGGACTGCTTCTAACCAAAGGGGTGGAGTGCGTTTAAATTCTACCCCTTTATTCGTTGTTATATTCCAATGAGGTAATTCAGTGGCACAGAAGTAGCTTTCCCAATCGTTTGGAGATTCGATTTTGAAAACTTATTCTCCTTCGCTTTAATACCCGTCGATAACAATTTTCTTCCGGGCTCGTTTTAAATATACATAT
>NC_046663.1:131813150-131841750 GCF_010883055.1 Belonocnema kinseyi
GGTATATATTCAAATCTTTAATTTGACCTTGCAGGAATGAAACAAATAGGAAGCGAAAGTATGCTTAAATTTTCCGTCTACGTTTTTCCGATTCGACCCTGTCGGAGCGGAAGTTATTTACGTCCGCCCAATTGATCTTTTTACGTTCCTACGACAAAATCTTGTTTGATTCCAGGACTTCGACTTGAAGGATTGCGCGTAAGTGATAAATGTTCCGAACCGCGGACGGGCGAGTAGAATTCTTACTACGAGGAAGGTAAAAATTCCCGGACAGATCTTAACCCAATTAAGATCCCCGTTAAACTACCTAATTCCTTTCTAGTCGATGTTCCTCGATGGTCCATCGCAGGGTGAAAATGGTGGAAAGGAATTTTAGGTGGACAACTTTTATTGGTCAGAGAAATGGCATGATTTCGATGGCGACTGTTAGCATGCCAATTTACTTGCAATGAGAGCAAAATTCAAGCGCTCTAAATCGGGTCAGTCACCTTCATTCTTGCAATTGTTGCGACAATAATGGCGATAAAAATTTCTTGGTTTGCTTTTTTTTAGAATTGGGCAGGATGTTGCCAATAGTTTGAAATTTTGCTGAGTTGCTTTAGGTTTAAAATATTCGTAATTTATTTCTGCATTTTGACTGTAATTTCGTTTTACCGAATTCTCATTCTTAAATAAATTACGGGTCAAGCGTTTCATCTCTATTTGGAATATATTAAACTTAACCCTTTTGTCATATCTGGAATTTAATCTGCTGTTCCTAGTTTTATTTTCATTAAAACCGGCCCATTCCTGACGGAGTTGTGCATTTCAAAACTCTGCCAAGTATGAGGGTAGTTTGGCGCGGGGTAGTTTTAACGGAAGGGAACAGCATGGAGAACAGGAGAAATAGTGAACGCTCAACACTGTGATGCATTATCAAAGTGACGCGGTGGGGTTGCCGCTTACTGGTGTGCGCACAATGGCTAGAAAAATACTCCTTTACTTTCATATACGTGCAGTGCAAAACAGAGCATGTGTAAATTCTTAACTTGGAGTTCAGAGTTCTGATGCTCATACCCGTACGTGTGCATTTTTACCAAGTGTCGTTTGCTGTACCATTACCCTTCGTTTCCTCTCTCATCCTGTCTTACATCGAAATTTCATTCTCTCTCATTCTATCTCATTCAAGATCTGTTCTTTTAGTACTTAATGCTACTTAAGCTAGACTCAGAGATTAAAACTAGGTTCACCGGAGATCATGAATTTTTTATTAAGTTGGAAATGTGAGACTTAATTTATTTTTCCAAATTTGATCCTTGCATGTTTTTTAAATATTCTATAATAGTAAGGCTTCACTTGGAGGCACGCGCGCGAGTTGAATCACATGTATTCTCTGCATGTCAGCAAGTTTCTGTCCAACGATCAATTGTGTCTCCAAATGTTCCAATTAGCATGATTTCAGGTTTTCTATATTTATTTAGGGTTTTATTATTATTATTATTATTATTATACAAAAATTTCTTTGTTGAAATGTTGTCACAGGCTTATACTGCCTAACATGTCGAAGGTATTTTTGGTTAGAGTTGGATTTTTTATTTGATAATTTTTGCACGGGGCTGTCCCGGTATATATTATCAGTCACAGACGCATTCTTATAATGCAATCAAGTGATCTGATGAGAGTAGTCTGCCCAGACATATTGGACAAAGCCTGGTTTTTACCTCATCATTGACGGACTGGGTTGCAGTCAAGTACACGATGGGGGGACCTACAGCTTAAGGTAGGTTCCGAACCACCAGAACCTCAGCAAGGGTACATTAAAAATTTCTAAAGGTACCGACTCAGGGATCGAACCTCGGACCTCTGAGGTGAAGTCCGAGTGTCTAAGCAGCTGAGCCACTATATTATTATTATTGTTATTATTATTTATTTTTTGTTTTCTGTATGCTGTCAGCATCATTCGATGGAGATAATGTTAGTTGAACACATTGTCAACATATAGAATTTCTTTTCCTTCTATTTTCAGAACCGGTTTGACACTCTGTATAATATGCAACGGGGCCACTAGTGCCATATTGTATTCTTTATAATTAACTGCAGGTTAACGAGGTGGGGATAATTATAGCTACCGTTGCTACGTGCATTGTGTAAGGCTTTATTGCGTTAATGGTATAATCTCGTACGGTCCACCTCCTCGAACCACGTGTGGGTTTTCGTGCGTGTTAAAACTTTTTCTGGTCTCGTGAATGTGAAGAAGTATAAAAAAAAATATTTAAAGAAAAATAGAACTTGTATCAACATGAGTGGATTAACTCCATTTTGCGAGCGCGGTGATCTCCATATGAGCATTTGGCGGCGAAGGGCGATATTGCCAAAAGAGGGAGTTTTAGAGTTTGCACTTCAGTGCGCGAAGGAAGGAGGGGGTGAGTTTCTTGTTTTATTTATTTCGATTTTTGATTCCTAGTTTGTGTTTACAAACTTAAATATTCAAAATTCTTTTTTTTTGCTTGAAAATTACTCGAAATTTTGTTTAAAAAAACATTTTACACTATTTTGTTGTAAATTTGGCTTTTTTATAGAAAATTATTCTTCTAGGTTGAGAATTCTATTTGGTTTAAATTTATTGTTTTGATTGAAGATGCATCATTTTAGTTAAAAGTTCATTACTTTGGTTAACAATTTAACAAATTTTGTTAAAGAATAAATTTTGTTTAAATAATTTTTTTTTCTTTTACTGAAAATATAGTTTTTCCACCTTTTTTATAGAAATATTTTTTGTAGAAAATTTACGTATTAAGTTTAAAATATGTATTTTTTTAGTGGAAGGATCAATTATTCGGGTGGAAATATCAACAATTACACTTTTTGTTGGGAATTAATTTTTTTATTGAAAGATTCATTAGTTTGGTTTAAAATTTAACTATTTTCTTTTTAAATTTCCTTCCTCTTGGTGCAAAATTAATTATTTCAACTAAATATGTTATACTAACATTTTGTGTTGATAAATCTTAAATTATTGCAAATCAAATTTTAACTATGTGTGCGAATTTGGCAACGTTCCTTTCTTAAAGTTGTTCAAATCACTTAATCGGCATTACGGAAAAGCGACAACAATGCTTTCGAGATTTTCGTGATACACCTATTTCTTTAGAGAAATATTTTGATATAAGATTAAATAAATATAATTTTTATTGGTAAAAGTAGATTTATATTACTGGATTTAACTTTTTTTGCAAGTTGAACAATTTTTTTGATTTTAACATTGAATTGTTCTTCTCTTTTTACTCAAAAACCTTTCTTAGTTGAAAAATTTAGATTAAATAATTAAAATATTTTTTCTTTTTGGTTTGGTTATCGGATTTTACATTTTTCGTTGACAATTTATATTTTTCTAACGCAAATGAAATTACGTGCTTAAAGACATGATTGTTGAAGACCCATATTTTTGATTCGAAAAAATCATCTCTTTTGTTGAAAAGTTGAGCAATTTTTAATTTTTATTTATTTATTTATTTTTTTTATTTTCAATGTCATATCTTAAAATTTCCTATTCTTAATTGAATTAAAAAAACATGTGATTGGAAAATTTTAATTTTTTGTTCTATTTTCATTTAATTATTTATTTACTATTTTGTTTATTAGTACAGAAGAACACTGCAATTATAATTTTTTGGTTATTATTGTTTGATATTGAGAAATAAATTTCTTCTACAAATTTTGCTATTTCACTTGAATTTGTTAATTTTTTTTCAAACTCTGCTGTGAGTCATCTGGAATTTATGTTCGTCTGTTTTCGCAGTTCATGGTGATGTTTTTTAACTATATTTAATATCTATGAAAATTTCGATTACACTGCTTTATCTGCTACAACAATAGTTTTGATTACAAAATGATTTGTTATTTCTTGAGGCTTTATGCCGACGAAACAGGCGGGCACTGGGTGGAGGTTAACCAGGGAAAATTTTATTTATGTATTAATAATTTTATTCTTATCAAAAGATCATTCCTCTTTCGAATGACGCTTACAATATCCACCTTTGGTTTTCTGTTTTAATGATATTTAAAACGGCTGCAATGTTTGCGTCGGCAGCGTGACCTACGCATCTGACATACATAAGATGCTTTGGATTTGTCTAGGCGTGGTGGAAGGAGTTGGGTTACTTGCGTAAGCCAATACTATTCGACAGTTTTATCACTCCGATGATTAGCCCTCGACTGATGTAGAAGGCTTAGAGAGTATAGTTGCTGCTCAAGTTCGTCTAGAGTTTTGGCGTCAGTGTCGAACAACTCCTTTTTAGCAGCGTCTTTCTTCCAGAATTCTGAGGCATCCTAGATACCACGGACGCTCCTAGGGCTGGTAGAGTTGAATCTTTGGTTCTTATCTCACATCCAGGGGCTAGTAGAATTAATCCTATGCCTACGAGGTTTAAATTTACATCCAGTTTGGATAAGCATTTGAATTTTACAGGTTTTTCTCCCATCATGGAGTAGAACCATCCACCCAGAGTATCTACTTTAGTCCAATATGGTTGAGACTGGTCAGTAATCTGGATTTCACAAGTTCATTGAATTTCAATTGTTGCATTGTGGATCAGTTGCGTTTTGCAGGAGTGATGCTGGGATGCTTCAACCAACGGCAAGCTAAGTTTGCAAATTCATTTTTGTGAAATTCTTTGGCATGTTTTCAAATCTTCTTCATTCGCTAACATATATGTTTTTTGTGACTCTTCTATAATAATATAGGTGACTCTTGGCAGTACGTATGCTGTCCCTGTGCCATTTATCAATCTTGGTTGAATTACCGGTACAGGAAGGATTTTATACATAGTGTAGTCTTCTGTTAATGGTGTGCCCAGAATAACTTTCAAGTTTCCTTTTTCGCAGGAAATCATGATTCTCGCCACCTGTGTTAATTCTACAACGCTAGGTTCCGGTCCTTGAATTGGGAAGCTTTATTTTTGGAACATGGTCTTGAATGTCCCAGTATACCGGTTTAAGCTGTCTGATGCTCAATAAGGCTGGGTGGAGTTGTCCTCTTCGAGCTTGGTGAATTACCTTAAGAAGTTTGTCAGCAGAACGGATGCAATTGTCCAGTCCAGCTTCTATGGCTGTGAGGATTCGATTTAGAACATGTGTAATGTTTGGTTGCGATAAACGAGATTCCAGTTCGTTGACTCTCTTCGCCACCTGGGTAAGGTCGTAGATATATTTTGTCATTTGATCTTCATGTTCTCGCGCCTGATTATGTATTTCTTCCAGCTGTGCTCGAATGACGTGTCTTTGCTGGCCCACTATATGTGAAATCTCCGCCTGAGCTTGGTTGAGCTCATTGATTTTGGAGTTGATCATCTCGCCATCTTCATACGTCAGCGGACTTGCTACGGGTCCAATCATCCCATCGAGAAAACCTAATAGCGGAGTGGTCCTGCGGAATCTTATACCTGGAGGAGCTTTTGAGAGCAAGGATTTGTTAAATCTTCGTGCCAGCTCTTCCTTTTCGGTCTCCAACTCAGCCTTCAATTCCTGGGAGATGGCTCGTTTATTTTCGAGGCTATATTCAGCAACAGTTTGGGCACATATTTTCTCGTATTTTTGAGGACAGTCTATGTGAATCATTCTTCAGTGCGCTTCGCATGACTAAAGATAGTTGTTGAGCTTATTTAGATCCAGCAAGGTGGTCAGTCTCCAGGTGCTGCAGACTTTTTTTAGCATTTCTTGATACTCATAGCAGAGCCCGTTATTAGTTCTCAGTGGGGTAACGCGGTAGCTCGATCCATCTGTTTGCCCTCCAGCTTCCTTCTGGTAGGATAGATAGTGAGCATCAGGCAAGTCCAACGGGATTCCTAAATGCTTTCCTAAAAAGAAACAGTTGTTAGTTTGATACCTTGATGGCATACATTCAACTTATCCCTTTCGCAGGCGCGACGGGCGATACTCATGTTTCAACAGTGTGAAATCAGGAGTTTGTCGACATGTTTCGTGAAACGATATCTGTAATCATTTTCTAGGACAACGTTGTGGTTTTCAGTGAACCCAAAGATTTTAAGAGGACCTATCCCTCTACTATCGAACTTTCCACGTCTAATATCCATTATTATGAATATTGATCGCCGATTTTGCCATTCAGTGGCCTTGACTTTTTATCATAGTATTCCTTGGAGCGAATTTTTGCCTTGATTAAGTTGTCGGCAGAAATATTTTGAATTTCGTTTAGTCTGACAATCAGTTCGCGGACATACGATCCGTAAGTTTCTAGTTCCTCGCCTTGGAGGAAAGAGGATGGGGTTCGAGTCATACGACCAAATGCGAGCTCGTACGGGGTGAAATTTGTCGCCTCATGAACTGACGTATTGTACGCAAACATGGCAAAAGGAAGCAGCGCGTCCCAATTGTCATAATCTTTTGCATAGTGTCTAATATAGTCACTTAACACAATATGGCTTCTTTCCAGTGAGCCATTGGTTTGAGGTCTATAACAGAAGATGGTCAATTGTTTAACATGGAATAGTTTTTCCAGTCTCCTCATCATATTTCCGATGTTGGAGTGTAAGTTTGGTATGGCCACCGCAATGCAATATTTGCTAAAATTATCTTGCATTGTTAGAATGTGGCGATTTCCGTTAGGGGTTGTTCGTGACTTCCCCACTGTATCCAATGACACTTTATCGAACGGTTCTGCTGGTGTGTCGGCAATAAACATAGGTTCGCGAGTGCGAGCTCTAGCTAGTTTTGTTCAAAGCAGCTTTTACAGCCTCGAATAAACTGAGCAACTTCGTCTCGCAACCCAGGCCATGTGTACCGTTCTCTAATCCGTCGATAGGTTTTGGTGATGTCTTTGTGGCCACCGATCAAGCTACAGTGATATTCTTGAATTATTTTAGGTCTAAGTTCTGGCTGAGGAAATTCGATTCTTCCGTGGCAGAGAGTGATAATAATTTCGCCACCCCGAAATATTTCTGAGACGAGTTCTGTCATTTTATTTTGAGGTAATGAATCTAAAAGATCTCCTGAATTGGCCATTCGGCATTGAGTCTGACCATCTAGTTCTAAAACGGGACGAAGATTCTTTGGTCCTTGAACAACCATTTTCCAGTCAGTTTCGTTAAAATGACGTCTTTTGACTACGATTGAGTAGGTTTTATGTTGACCTTAAGCAGTACTCAGGAGTTGTCCAAGAGTTGGCCGTAGCTCCCAAAGATCTTGATGATCAAGACGTTCTCTAGCTACTAGGAGTCTCAAGATGGGGTTTGCCTAGGTCGCAATCCTCCAAAATGAAATGCGTGTAGTTATCTCGTCTGTAGGTCAGCGGTTCTTTCCATTCATGGATAACATTAGCTTTTTCGGTTCAGGTAGATATTGGTTTTTGTACCTCCAGTTCTGGATAACTTTTCGGGGAGAAGGTGGGTTAATGTATTGTATTTCAACGTTGATTGTAGAAGTTGAGAAAGAAGTATAATTAAGCGGAACCACTTTAGACTTTTCTGGAGGTTGAAGCTGTCGTGGTGGCAGTTCCAAGTTACTGCGAACTGGACTTTCCTTCTGTTGGACATCCTGTTTTGTTTCTGTCGTTAAAAACGGCGTTGACCTTGACTCTGGAGTGATCCCCACTCCTGGTGTTAAAAATAAGGACCTCCTTGAGGGTTGTGCACCAACAATGGGTGATTCGGTTTCTGTAGGTAGGTCTTTAAAACGGACCGTACTTCGTCGTGCCACCCCGGAAATTTATCCAAAATTTCGGGTGAGCTTTCGCATATCTCCTTCGTTTTTTCATTTTCCTCCTCACGTGTAGATAGGTTCAGTGCCTTGTCCCCTAGGGTTTCTAGTTCCTGAGTTGTCTTCTTTTCATCAACTTTGGTAGAGAGAGTTTTTTCCTTGTTCTCTAAAAAGGTCTGGACTCTCTTAGAAAGTTCATAGTCGTCAAATCTCCGCAAGGATCAATCGATTCTAAAGTCTGGAGGAGTTCTTTATCTTCTTCTTCTTCTAAAAATTACATGCACGGTTTAATTGAAACTTCGTCCATTCTTTCGCGATCCCAGTAGAGGAAACTGGTGGTCATATTATGTAAATCAATCCCTCTTGCCTCGACAATTGTATCAAACTGAGAAACTGGTCTCCCGATTGTGATTCATCTTCACTTTCGTCGGAGTCCGAATGCCCGGCCGGTACATCTATAAAGACCTGTACCGGAACAGAAATGCGCTCTGTTTCGTCAAAGGCCCTTGTGGTACTGTTTTCTTCTTCTCCCATCCCTTCCCGGGCCAGCCTATCTGCTTCTTTCTTTCTCTCTATGCCACGGTGACTTGGGATATGTTCATAGGTGACATCTATGGGTGCCAAGGTTTTTTTTAATCTTTACAATTCTGCCCGATTTTTAACTGGCTTAGTGTCGTAAGTCTTTCAATCGTTAACTTCCCATTTTGGCATCCAGTCATTGACACTACTCATCAAGTACTTTGAATCTACCTTCAAACATATCTTTTTGATTCCTCCTTCGTATGCCTTTCTAGCAGCTTCAATAGTAGCTTTAATTTCAGCCACATTATTAGTTTTTTGCCCTTCTACTTATTTGGATACATTTAACGGGTGATTCGGTCCGAACCACACTCCTATTCCTGCTCTTGCTTTTTGGTTCTCCGAGAAACTGCAGTCTCCATCGATGTAGGTCAGAATCTTCACTACTCTCTGTTTCATTGGGAGACTCGCTTTCCGAGGAGGATTCGCTGACGCGCGTGATGTTTCTGCAGGCATCTACTGCTCTACGTCTAGGTCGTCTTTTAGCAGCACGATCTTCTTTGGAATCTGGAAGTTTCACGTAAGCTGGTGGAATGTAAGTTTCATCCGGGTCGCCCGAGGATATCCTAGCTAGTCTTCCTCTTCGTCTGGTGATTCCGGTATCTATTTTAGGTTCTATGACTTTGATTTAATTGACTTGAAGGACGTTTTCCTGGAAATCGCGGTTTGGCTTTTTATTGTGGTTTTACGTACACGCATGGAAGGATTTTTCTTTATAATTGATTTGACATTGGGCTCAGATTCTTGCGTAGATGCTTCTGAGTTTGATTTACCTTTCCTTCTGCTAGTAGGCTGTTCTGATAAGCTTGATGTTTTTGATCCCTTGTCTTTTTCTTGAGCAGTTGCAGAACGTATGACCGGTAGAATTTCGAATTGTTTTGAGCAATTATGAATGGCTAACATTTGCAATTGTTTTGAGATGGGCTCACTTCTCGTAAAGACCGTGTTTCTATTAATTTGTATAGGGGATGAGGAATCCAAAAAGGATTTATCTGATTCCTCGGAGTCGGAAGATTCCAGTAATTGCTGTTCATCTTCGGGATTTCCTGATAGGGCTTCAACTCCTCTATTTAACTTTCCTGTCTTCTATTCAAATTTATATTGATACTCATTTAGCTGCAACCGCCAACGAAATAATCTAAAGCCGGGATTATTTATATAATCAATCCAATGCACAGGCTCGCAATCACAAGATAAAGTAAATTCTCGTTCGTATATAATGATAAACCTGTTCTTCATAGTTCATAACTTTAGAATAATAGGCAATAGGCATGTTTATGCCGTATTTTTCCTGAGTTAGTAAAGAACCCACTGCGTACTTGGAAGCATCTGTTGTTAACTTGAAGGGTTTTTCGAAGTCAGGATATTGTAGAATCGGTTTTTGCATAAATGTCTGCGAATTGTTCTAAAACTACGTTTTTGTATTGGTCCCCACTCCCACTTTGTCTCCTTTTTTAACAGGTCGGTCAAGGGTTTTACTAATTTAGCGTAGTCCTTGATAAACTTTCGATGAGAACATGTAAGTCCCAAGAATTTTCTGACCCAGATACGCAGCTTCAGTTCTGAGGAAGTCGCATTTGTCAGGCTGTAACTTAAGTTTCGCTGCTCGCAGGCGATCGAATAGCCGTCTTGTCTTGACATCATGTTCTTCTAGGGTACTTGAATAAACAATGATATCATCTAGGTAAATGAATGCCTCTGTTCGATGCATACCTTTTAGTACGGTATCCACGAGATGCTAGAATGTCACGGGGGCATTTTTGATCCCCATACGCATACGCACATATTCAAAATGTCCTCTTAGGGTTGAGAAGACCGTCTTAGCACGACCCTCAGGATGCGTTTCTATTTGGTGATAACCGCTAACCAAATCGAAAGCACTGAAATATTGGGCGTTGCCTTACTGGGCGTTGCCTTATTGTAAAGAAGGGGGTAGCCATCTCCTATCACTTTCTTATTCAGAGTTCGATAATCAGCTACGATTCGAAATTTTCTCTCCCCTGAGGCATCCATCTTCTTTGGAATTATCAATAAAAGTGCACTATAAGGAGATTTAGATGGAACAATAATGCCACTGTCTAATTGGTTTTGCAGAAGGGTGTCAACTTGTTCTCGCGAACCATGAGGATGCCGATATTGTTTCCTTACCACCACGGTATCATCTATCGTAGGGATTCCCTGTTGTACTAGTGGGGTACTTGTCATTGTTTCCCCATTGAGATAAAAGATATCTGAATAGTCTTCGGCCCATTGAAATACTAATCGTCGTTCTTCGTCCGTTAGATGAGATACATGTAAACTTTGTACCACCTTTTCCACTCGTTTAGAATAATTTCCATTTATTGTTTCTTGCACGTTTTCCGGAGGCATCTCTGAATCAAAATCGGAGGATTCTTCAGGAATTGCGATCGTCTGTGAATATCTCTCCTGTATCTCTGGATTTGTAATGTCGAGTCCTACAGGTTGCCGAATCCGCGCCTTGATTTTCAGAATTCTGGCAAAATTTTTAATTACAGGTTTTAGTTATTGCTTAGCATCTCTTGATTCCTTGTCGATAAATGGAATCGGTGTGATAGGATCTGACAATGTGACCAAATAATTGTGGCGAAATGTAATCTGAGCTTGTTCTTTTCTCAAGTAAGGTCTGCCGATAATTCCATTTCGTGAAATTGGGAAATCATCTTCCACAATGTGAAATTCCACGGGGAAGCTGAATAACGAGATGTTAGCGGTTCCAATCGTTTTCACAAGATTTTGCGTTATGCCTGTCAAGAATACGGCATTTTGAGCTTCGTAAGTGAGATCCCGTCGTAAGGCTTGGATTTTAATCAGCTTTACATCAGAACCCGGATATGCAAGGAAACTGGATCGTTGATTTCGGAATTCTAGTGCGGATAGAGCGACTACTGGGGAATCTCCTACTTTGGATTCTGTTTGTAGGACCCGATAGTATTGTCCGGGAACTGTACGTATTTAGTTGAACGCTCCTTGGAATGTTGACTCGTTACTGCATCCTGGCAAGGAGTCTGCTGGGAGTTTAAATTTGCCAGGGGTTTTGGTGATGCTGGCCTAGGTGGAGTTACACTTCCGGTTACTTTTCCTTCCCTTCTCGTTATATGGAGGATAGCCATATGGAAATTCCAGATGAGGAGGGTATTGGTCAGGATAATCAGGAGGATATTGAGGTGGGTAAGGATAGGGTGGAAATCCTGCCTGTTGATGCAGATATTGAGGTTGAAGACCGTATTGAAAATGAGTCTGATATGAACTTCTAGCCTTATGTCATCCAGTATGTGGAAATTGTTGCTGATATCCCACTTCCTTGTTATCGCTCATTGATTTTAATTTTTCTTACTTACCCTGTTGTTTTGAAAAAGGGCTCGTGAACCGTGTAATCTCCGGAGTCTTTTCATTAGTTTGGGAATTGTAAAATAATTCTGCTGTTAGATTCTCCATGGTTAAGATGTCAGTGGACTTTTTTAATCGTTCTTCGAAATGTTTAGCGTGGTCGTATGCTTCCTTGATTGTTTCAGGGATACATGCGTCCACAAACACAGGCATTTGAGTAGGGAGACCCCTGAAAAATACGCCTAATGCGCAGTCGGTAATAGGCTTCATAATACTATCACTTTCTTCAACTCCTCCGTTAACCTCCGTATATTTTTCTGCTAGGGCATGTCGAGCTCCGCTCAAAAACACTGTTAGTCTATCGTTTTAATCGCTTACTGTTTCGCGTTGTTTCATTTTAAAATTAACTATGGACTCGATGTACCACTTGCATTCTCTAGTGGGCGCGAAGTGCTCCTTGAGATGAGCTATCAGATCATCGACTTTTCCAAACTGTTTTCCGCAAACGCTTTCCCTAGCGATTCCCTTAAGCTTGGATAGGACTGCCTTAATAAATCCCGGTTCTGTAGCACTGGTGATATAAACAGCACCATTTTCAACGTCGTGAATGAATTCCTTTAGAGATAGTCAAAGTGATTTTCTTAAATTTTAACGAACTAATTAATTAGTGAGGGCTGAGCAAGCTGTAACGCAATTGTCAAGAATGTTCATTTGCTTCTATTTGACTTTGATTTAATGTCCTGAATCAGATTCGAACATTTTAGTTTCTGCGTCAGAAATGTCAGTGTCGGTAATTTCTATTATTTGTCGGTTTTCTCACGTAATTGGGATATTCCTATCTCGTGTGTGATTTTCTTCCATAAACACCTGTTGTCGTTGATCAAGAGCGATTTCAAATTCCAAGTCTATTATTTCATTTGAGGCTTGAGCTAATACCGGCAAAGGCTCTTGTACTGGTGATTCACGTCGTTTTGTAGATTGGACCACACATGTGGGTACGATCCTTCTTACAGGGAAAACTAAATTTCGAAAGATTTCCGCAGAACTAGATACAATAGAATGTTTATAGTGTTTCCTTCCGGAACGTTTTTTCTTCTTACAAGACTGTTTTATTACAATAGAATTTTCTTGTTCGGACATTAGACAAAAAGTGATTGAAACACTACAAAGAACCGAAAAACTAAATTCTCTAAGGTTCGACCTTCTGTTCAACTTCAGAGTTGATAGATTTGAAGATACATTAGATTTTCTTTTATTCGATTTTCAAAATTCATAGTTTCTTTTTTTATATAATTCAAAAATTAAAACTTTCTTTAAATCGTCCTACGTCGAAATTGGCCGAGCCTGATAAGCGAAATTCTTAGCTTTCACCTGTTTTAGTTGAGCGTAGGAAAAATTAGAATTGGTTACAGTTAATCCAACCAATCAAATTCGAACCAAAGAAATTCACCCAGTGAACTGTGACTCCATCAAGCTGAAAAAAATCATCACACTTTAGAAATCTGTGATTTCTAGATTTTTAAGAAAACTAATATCAAATTTGCTGATTGTAGGTGTGTTACTTTTTAGTAGTAACCAGTAACGTCGCGGTAGTAACAGTGTGAAAACTATCTCACCGCTGCCACCATCGGTTTGTTACGAACCAAGTATTCTGTTAACCTTAAGAACTTTTCATTTTAATAATCAGAAATATGTCTTGAATATTACGGGTAGGGAATTCTAGTTTCACATTGCATACTTGTATGGGAGGCTACTAAACTGCAGAGCACTGGTTAAGCACTCCTTTTTATTTATGGGATCGTTTTTCACTTTTTCGTATTGGAAAATGTTTTACCTTATCAGGAAAAGGATTGGAAATTACTGGTAGAGATCACGGTTCATTTTAATATCTAAACTCCGGAACTTTTAATTTAGATCAAATATTTATTTCACGACAATAGCAACGCTCTGATCAATTAAGCCAAGTACACGTTGGGCTTACCTATTCACGCTTGCTCAGCACTCACATTTTTACATGGAACAGGTGTCATAATTAATTTAATCGATACATTTTTAATCTTACCTTGTAGATGTCATCCTTATCCTACTCCTACCAATTAGGAAGAGCAGAAGTTCGTAGAAATAATTTTTCAATTAATTTTCTGCTCTTCTCAATAGGGCTAAATTTGATGCGTACAGTCCACCGTAGCTTCATGGAGCAACTCGAATCTATTTCTTCACAACACTTGTGTATTGCGTAAGAACTCACAACACCATATTTTTCCGGAATTGTCACACTTAGATACGACGACGAACTGCTTTTAATCAAACGGGGAGGAGTGCGTTTAAATTCTACCCCTTTGTTCGTTGTTATATCCCAGTGAGGTAATTCAGTGGCTGCGTTTAAAACTCTAAATTCTTACTTCTTGTTTGATTCCGGGACTTCGAATTGAAGGAATGCGCGTAAGTAACAAATGTTCCGAACCGCGGACGGGCGAGTAGAATTCTCCCCGCGAGAAAGGTAAAAATTCCCGGATAGATCTTAATCCAATTAAGATCCCCGTTAAACTGCCTAATTTATTTCTAGTCGATGTTCCTCGATGGTGCATCGCGGGGTGAAAATGGTGGGAAGGAATTTTAGGTAGACAACTTTGATTGGTCAGAGAAATAGCATGATTTCGATGGCGACTGTTACCACGCCAATTTACTTGCAATGACATCAAAATTCAAGTGGTCTAAATCGGGTCAGTCCCTTTCATTGTTGCAATTGTTGCGACAATGATGGTGATAAAAATATTCTTGGCTTGCTTTTTCAGAATTGGGCAGGATGCTGCCAATAGTTTGGAATTTTGCTGAGTTCCTTTAGGTTTTAATAAATTACATTCGTAATTTATTTCTTCATTTTGAATGTAATTTCGTTTTAACGAATTCCCATCCTTAAATAAATTACGGGTCAAGTGTTTCATCCCTATTGGAAATTTATTAGACTTAACCCTTTTGTCATATCTGGAATTTAGTCTGCTGTTCCCAGTTTTAGTTTCATTAAAATCGGCCTATTCCTGATGGAGTTGTGCTTTTTAAAACTCTGCCAAGTGTAAGGGTATTTTGGTGCGGGGCAGTTTTTACGGAAGGGGGCAGCATGGAGAACGGGAGAGATGATGAACGCTTAACACTGTGATGCATCATCAAGGCGACACGGTGGGGTTGCCGCTTACTAGTGTGCGAGTTCAATCGCTTGTATTCTCGCCATGTCAGCAAGTTTCTGTCCTTGAAAGATAAGATTACACTTACGGCATTCACGAATACTTCATACATTATATTATGTATAGTGTATGGAGTTTTTATAGAAAAAGATTGTAGAACCACTTGCTATAAGGATAAGTTTTTGAAAGTTATCCTGTTGTAACAGTATCGTATGTCACACTGTAAGCATTCTGTCTATTATAATTTTTGCTTCTTCCTTTTGAGTGTTTTTTTTTCTTTATTTGAATGATATAGTTCTAGGATGTCTAGATTAGCTTCTACGCTATTTTCTGGGGAAGCGCAGTCTTCTTTGGATGAGTATTCGTCCAATCCATCACCTGGTAAATTATGATATTTAAAGGGGATGAGTTCTTGTGAGTCTGTTCCTATTTCGAGGTCCTCGTCCGTTGTATTAATTGCGTATACATGACAATTCCCGTTTGAATTTGACACTACGGCTTCTATTATTATTAATCCGTCTATGGTTTTGAATAATGGTAGATAACCTTCCTTTAGGTCACTATTTATTACTCGCACTGGAATTACCTGTTCAGTCCTGGCTTTTATGTTTATTTTTTCTAGCCCTGTTCCTTTATAGTCAAGTTTTTGATTTTGTGCAATCTTAGATTCTTTATCGAAAAATGGAATGGGTCTAGTGGGATTTGAATAAGTAACTATGGTGTTGTGGCAAAATGAAATTCCGACCTTTTCTTGTCGAAGATATTCTCGGCCTAAAATTCCATCCGTAGTGATAGGGAAATCTGGTGGAACTACGTGAAAAACTACCATAACATTTTCTATGTCTAATTTTATCGTGCCGATATCGGAGATTTTTATGTGTGTAATTCCTGTTATTTTAAAAGATTCACTTTCTGTTATTAATAGATCATCGTGTAAAGGGTTCAATCTAATTATGTTGATGTCGGCTTCAGTGTTGACTAAGAATAAGGCTTTCTTTTCCAAAAATTCTGATTATGAAAACTCTACGACTGGAGATTCTCGACTCAGCTTTTTGTGGAAGATTTTACGCGTTTCTTTAGGATTCGTACGCTCGCCTGACGCTCTTGTTTCTCCTCGCCCGTCGCTGTGTCAGTGCGGCGAGCGAAGTTGTAGTTTAAAGTCTCTTTGTTGTATGAAAGAGGAGATTGAGAGCGGGGTGGCGTATTTACACCTCCCTGGGAATAATTGGTGTTTGGATAGCCATAATTTTGCATGGGAATAGTTGAATAGAAAGGATAAGGATTATACGGAATGTAAGGATACTGATAAGGAGGCATGTAGTTTTATTGATTATTGGAAGTCACGGGACAATAAGAACGCCTTATTATTCCCGTTGCATTTGGTTTTGGATCAGTATTTTTAGATGAATCAGGAATTGTTGCAAATCGCACATGTGGGCTTAGGCTACGGTCTCGTGATCCTGAATAGCTTGGTTGAGGATATCTTTATTCTCGATAATAATGTATAAGATACTGACGATTCAACTGTTGTCGTGCCTCGTATTCAAGCGCGACTTTCAATACTGCGTCTAAACTCCAGGGATTACATGCTTCTACCAACCCCGAAATACCGTCAAGCAGGCCTCATTTAAAAGCTTCGAGGGCATAGTTATTTAAAGTTTTATGTTTTATTAAATCAGTTATAGTTTTTAAATTTTTCCCATGAATGGAATCTCTTGCTGCACCTTTTAGTCGCGCTAATACAGCCTTGAGGTATTGTTTTTCACAATTTGCTGGCACGGATGATTCCCCATTTATTATATCTTGGATAAAGTCTCTTACGGGCATATTTTTTCTATCATAACTGGAGATATTTACAACATCTTGTTGTACGGCAAAAAAATTTGCCATGGATGTTATCATGGCCTCACTAAGTGTACGGTTAACATCGCCGCTAAATTCAGTTTCATTTGTATTATTAGGCATTTTGCTTTTGTTATTGATAGTTGCTTTTAATTAGAAGTAATTTAAAAGTCGTTGTTTCAAAACCCTTTACTTACAAATCTGTATTATATTTTAATTACAATGGGGTTAACGATTTTTGAGGAACACAGATGTTAAGCAGAAGAAAATAAACTTTTTTATTTTGTAGTTTTGAATTTTTATATTCGTATTTATTTAAATAAGATACAGATTGGTGAAGTTTAGATACTATAATTATACTTGATCATTGACTGACAGTTGCATTCAGCGAAAGTACAGGGTCCGGCACTTGAAGTGTTACCAATTACAAAGGATATAAATTCAGTTTGGAAAGTTACTTTTATTTATTTCAAACTACAAAATGTGTGAAAATAATACAAAATTCAGAATCAATTCACTTTTGTTTGATATGACCACCTTTTGGCTTGACTATGGCTTTGAGACGGTCCAAAAACGAATCGCAAGCTGCCCGAATGTGACTTGGTGGTGTTTTGGTCCACTCGCGGAAAATGACTTTCTTCAGCGTCTCAAGACTGGTGTATCTTTTAGTTCGGACATTGAGCTTCAAAATGGCCCAAAGAGAATAATACATTGGATGCGCATCTGGCGAATTCGAGAGTCATTGTGTGGACGTTATCAATTTCGGAACGTTGTTTTTTAGCCATTCTTGGTTCTTTCGAGCTTTGTGAGACGGTGCCGAGTCCTGTTGAAACGTCCATGGTCTACCACCGAAATGTTTGTCCGCCCACGGCTTCAAGCAACTTCCAGATTACTTTCCCGATAATATTTGGCATTTACCTTGACGCCAGGCTTGATGAAAACGATTGAAGAAAGCCCATCTGCAGTTACAGCGGCCCAAACCATTATCTGTTGCGGGTGTTGCCTCCTGGTGGCCAATCGATGACTCAAATTCTCGTATGAACGGGCCGTCAAGTAAACCCTATCGTTTTGAGAGTTTCCGAATTGCTTAATTGGAAAAATTTTCTCTTCAGAAAGCACAATGTTCGGAAATTGACCGCTTTCGGCCAAGTGAAGCAACTCCTTCGCTCTCTTAAGTCTAACTTGTTGCTGCTTCGGTATGAGATCATGCGCCCTTTGGATCTTGTAAGGCTTGACCTTGAGATCATTTTTCAGTATGCGGCGGATGTTACGGTTGGATATTTTCAGTTCTTTTGCCATTTGATTGGCACTTCGATGGGGATTTCGCTCAAGTCGCTTCTTCACTTTTTGAACCATCTCACGTGACGTTGCTTTCTTTTGATGACCACCTCCGTAACGTTTTTCGATGCTACTAGTATTATTGTAACGAGTCATGGCGCAACGAACAAAAACTTTATTCACTTTAAGGTGATTGAGTTCACGAACAATCGCTGGTTGTGATTTTTCAGCTAAATATAAAGCAATCACACTATTACGTTTGAGATCCATCACTGATTTTTTTCACGTTCACTTTTAGCAAAGTGCTTTTGTGCGCTTCTAAACAATGCTCCGAACTGTCATTTAGCAAACTTTTACACAGCTGATGCTCTAGCGTCAGCTGCGCGAGCGGTCTGAAGTTGGTTACGGTTCGACTGCTGGACCCTGTAAAAACAGACAGAAACGGTTAGACAATTTCACTGAGATAAAAGCATGAAATGCCTGCGAATGCTAAGTTTAATTCATCGCTTTTGCTTGCTCAAAAATTCCTTAAGTGATACTATTGTAACTGCCTTTTTGTATATAAGTGACTCCAGATAATTACTAGACTTGATTTTGGAAGATATATTATTAATTATGAGGGATTAGCACGTTCCCAAAATGTAGGTGAACGGTTTGATCGAAACGTCTACCTATCACTTTAGCGAACGACTACCTTTGTTCGTTCAGTAGAAAAAGGCAGTAAAGATTAGACACACTTGATTCGTTTAATAACGAATGTAAAGGTGTTGATTGTGTCTATTAATTAGAACTTTCAAATTTTTTTTTAACATTCCTTTTCGTTAAAATTGATTGAATTTTAAGGTATTAATTCCCTTATAGGATTTCCATTCACGAGTATTCAATTCGTGCAACAGAGATGCTTACAATGGAGTTAACTTGTTTTCCTAGACTCTCAGGAATGTAGGTTAGAAAGGGCTATTACAAGATGTAACGAGAGAAGGGTTTAGAATTCTAAATTTTTTTTACTTTTCCGGAGTAATTTACACACTTTTGTTACTGTTTTTACTATACTAAAATCAGATTGTGAATAGTTTCGAAGAAATTCGTTGTTAAAAACCGAAAAGATAATTTTTGAGGTTTTAGGGAAACACTGAATTTAAATTTAGATTAAATATACTGAATTTAAACGAAGAAGTGACGATCCCATCGCTGCCACCAAATTAGCTGTTACGTCCCGAGCAAAAGGCGAAGGTAGTTTTTTAATGGGATAGGTGAGGGAGGTTAAATAGCTGATAAAGTCAGGTTGGTAAAGCCTGACTAATTATTTAATATGGGATCGTTGTCACTCGTCAATCCTACGGGGATTGCGTGTTATCAAAACTCAAAAATATGGCAATTTTCACAAGTTATTGGTACATTTATTATAGTATAAGAACATAAAATTAATTTACAATAAAAGAATTATAAAACTTACGCTACCTTTCAGTCTTGAAAGGGCAAGAGAAGAATTGTAGTGTCGATGATATCCCTGATGCTTTATAGAATAGCGACGGAATTCTACCGGGTGTTTTTAGTTGATGCTCACGAACTATTCGAAAATCAACGTATACGACGACCGTGGGCCTAAAGGACTTAATTTACACTTAGAACTTCGTACTATTTCACGACGGAAGATACAAGTGCGCGACTTTACACAATGCGGTTCTTCGTTAAGGAATATTTCACGTTTGTCGATTTGATCGCGACTTTTTCCAAGCGGTTCGTACAATTGATGTTTTAAGTCGACAGTGTGACTGCCACGAACTAAAAGAGAAGCACCAGGGGCGAGTCTGGGGCTTATATAGGAATAAGCCTCTTGTAAAGTCACGTGCAATCCAGAAAACTCAATGAGGCAGAGTAATCCCAGATCTGAAACGAGATGTGGTCCAATTATATGACAGGGCTATGTCCGTGTGAATATAGTAGGAGACGCTGTAAATGACTGAGTTGCGCGCGCAACCCATTTCTCCTCTTCTGAATTTGAAAATTCGAAGGTGCACGATTGCTGGTCGGAGCACTTCGGCGATTCTATTTATATATCTATTTGCTAACGGCTTTGAAATGAATTCAGGAGATTGGGATTTTTAATATTTCCAGCTTTCGATGCTGACGATTCTCATGATTTGAATAGATCGCGCGCCTCTTGATATGCGTATATTTTGAGGTTTTGTTATTTCATGTATAAAATATAAATTATATAAATATTAATACTGTTATCTATATATAAATATATACTATATTAATAATGATTATATTATAATTATGTTGTAAAGTCGTTCTGTTGTAAATGCAACTATATTGTTAAAAATTAAAATCACAATTTTTGGGTGGAAATACTCTTTTTGTTTTTAAAATTAAGTAATTTCGTTGAAAGTTCATATATTTTGTTGGAAATTGGCCTTGTTTAGTAGAAACTTAGTCTTTTTGGTTGAAAATGTATCATTTTTGGTCAAAAATGCAATTTTTTGATTAAAATATCAACTGTACATCTTCTTGGGTTTAAAAGTCGATTATTTCACTAAGAGTTGAACTACTTTGTAAAAAAAATACGTTTTTTAACAAGGTCTTTTAATTATGGTTGAAAATTTAACTATTTGGTTGAAAGTTTAACTCTTTCATAGAAAACTCATATTTTTCGCTTAAAAAATTCAACTTTATGTAGATAATTCGTCTTTTTTACTTTAAAATTAAATAATTTCTTTAAAAATTCATGCATTTTGTTTAAGATTTGTCTTTTTTTGTAGATCATCAATTTTCTTGGTCGAAAATTCATCTGATTAGTTGAAAATTTAACAACTTTTTTTAAAATTAATTTTTTCTGTTCAAAATTATTGATCTTTATCTGAAAAAGTAATTATTATATGATTGATAAAAAATTAATCGTATATATAAGTTAAGTTGGAAAATCGTTTTTTTTTTTATAGAAAATTAATCTTCTTGGTCCAAAATTCACCTTTTCCCTTAAAAATTTAACAACTTTGTTGAAAATTCGTTTTTTTTCTTGTTCAATTCAATTTTGTAGCACAGTTTTTATCTGGAAATTTTACTATTCCATTTTTGTTTGAAACTTTATCATGTACATTGTATTAGATAAAACACCAATTATTTGATAGAAAATTAATTTATTTTGTTGAAAAGTAAACTTTTGGGTTGAAAATTCATTTATTGTGTTAATTAGATTTTTTCCTAAAATTAAAAAAAATGCAAAATAAAAAAATTGCCTTAAAATCGTCCTGATTCCTTTTTTTTAATTTTTAAAATCTTTTCACATACTCACTTAAAATTAATTTTTCAAACTAAAAAATCAATTTCAATTTTCTTAGCAATCACAACAATTTTTGTTATTCTTTTTAAATAGTTTACAATTCTTAAAAGCTTTTTTTTTAATCTGCAAAAATCTACATCATGTTTCAAATTACTTCAAATAATTTCAAGTTTTAAATTAATTTTGAATATTATTCTAAACTAAAATTGTAGCGTTCAAACTTAAAATTTAGCTCATTACAATTTTAACAATTCAAGACTTTCTATTTCGAACCACTCTGTTCAAATTTGTATAGTTTTTAATAGGTGTTTATGATGGCTTGTCCCAGATCTAAATTTTTTTTTTCAAATTTTAAACTTTTAAAACTAAAGCTTGACAAATTTTTAAATCAGAAATATTTCATTTAAACGCTCAATAATTCATACGTATAAAACACAAACTTTTAACACCTTTTAATTTTACAATTTTTTAAATTAAATTATTTTAAAATATGAAATTAACATTTTAAAATTTTTATGACTTTAACATTTTAAAGATTTCTGGTTAAAAAATACAAATTACGCTATTATTTTTAAGGTTCAAAATGATAACAATTCAAAAAATTTTCACTTCGTAACATTAAAAATTGAACGATTAAATTAATTTTTTAACTAAAAACTTTTTGAAATAAAAGTTACATTGTTTTTATTTTAAGTTGTTCCAGATTAATATTTTTGCATTGTTATTTAGAGATAAAAATTTTAGTGTGCCAATTGAAAATATTTAAATTAACTTACTATCAAAATAATTGAATTTTCAACTAAAAAAAAAAGAGAATAACAAATTTCCAACAAAATAATTACATTTTCAATTAAAATGATAAATCTTCAACAAAAAAAGTTTGAATTTTTAATTGAAAATTGTTGAACTCATCCAAAAAGATATTAATTTTACACAAGAGTTGACTTTTCAGTCAATAAGGATTTTTTTTTAAATTGTAGTTTTCAAAGCCAAAAAGATGATTTTCTTACAAAACAGTGTAAATTTATTTTTAAACGGAATAGTTCAAGAACTTCTGGTTAAAAAATATAAACTTACCCTCAATGCTTTGAATTAAAAAATAAATAAATAAATTTTTTAATGTTAAAGACTGAATCATTTTGATAAATAAAAATAGATTAATTACAATTCTTTTTTAATTGGAAACTTTTTAAATTATAAATTGAATTCGTTTATTTTAAGTCGCTTTATATTATTAATTTTTACATTTTTATTTATAAATCCAAACTCAAAAGCTTATTTACGAATTGACAATTTTGAAAATCGAACGGTGTAACAAAGCAGTTTCATTTGCAACTAAGAAAAAAACGAAGTTTCAACCAATTCCTTAAATTTTTAACGAAGGAGATGAATTTTCATTTAAAATTATGAATCTTCAACAAAAAAGGCTTACATTTTTTATTAAAAACTGTTGAACTCATTCAAACAGAAATTTTTTTCACAAAACAGTTGATTTTTCAGTCTTTAACTAAAATGATGACACTTCAAAAAAATCTAATTAACACAATAAATCAATTTTCAACCCAAAAGTTTACATTTCAACCAAATAAATTAATTTTCTATCAAATAATTGGTGTTTTAACTAATACAATGTACAGGATAAAGTTTCAAGGAAAAATGGAATAGTACAATTTCCAGATAAAAACTGTGATAAAAAATCGAATTGAGCAAGAAAAAAAACGAATTTTCAACAAAATTGTTAAATTGTCAATGGAAAAGGTGAATTTTTGACCAAGAATATTAATGTTCTATAAAAAAAAAACGATTTTCCAACTTAAACAATATATACGATTAATTTTTAATCAATCATATAATAGTTACTTTTTCAGATAAAGATAAATAATTCTTAACAGAAAAAATTAATTTTAAACAAAGTTGTTAAATTTTCAACCAATCAGATGAATTTTCGACCAAGAAAATTGATGATCTACAAAAAAAGACAAATCTTAAACAAAATACATGAATTTTTAAAGAAATTATTTAATTTTAAAGTGAAAAAGACGAATTATCTACAAAAAATTGAATTTTTTAAGCGAAAAATATGAGTTTTCAATGAAAGAGTTAAACTTTCAACCAAATAGTTAAATTTTCAACCATAATTAAAAAACCTTGTTAAAAAACATATTTTTTACAAAGTAGTTCAACTGTTAGTAAAATAATCGACTTTTAAATCCAAGGAGATGTATAGTTGATATTTTAACCAATCAATTGCATTTTGGACAAATAATGATACATTTTCAACCAAAAAGATTAAATTTCTACTAAACAAGGTTAATTTCCAACAAAACAAATGAACTTTCACCGAAATTATTTAATTTTAAAAACAAAAAGAGTATTTGCACTCAAAAATTATGGTTTTAATTTTTAACAATATAGTTGCATTTAGAACAGAACGACTTAAAACCAAAAAATATTTATAGTTGATAATTCAACCGAAAAATGTAAGTTTTAATCAAAAAGTATAAATTTTCCATAAAACAAGTTAATTTCTACAAAGAAAGACGACCTTTTAACAAAATAAATGATTTATTAACCAAAAATGGTATTGATTAATTGTCAGTTTTAAAAATGCATTTTCAACGAAAAAAATAAACCTTCAAATCAACCCTGTCATAGTATCAGACGACATCTTGTTTCAGATCTGGGATCACTGATGAGGCACGTACGATTAAGAAAACTCGACGAGGCACGTACGATAGAGAAAACTCGACGAGGCACGTATCGACAAAGTCTCATCTCTACTTTTGCTCTCGTTACCTATATTTCCAACACATTCTACAATTTCATTTTATTGTCCCCTTTTTAGTTATATTGATTTCCTTATTATTCATTTGTATTTTCGTTACTCTTCTCTTCCTCTTTTCTAGGCAATTTCCTAATTCTAATTTCCATAGGTTAAACATAAATTACTTATTACTTATTTTAACTGTATAGTTATGTTACCACTTTTCAATTTTACTTGTGATCGTTTTGTAGTCTTAGATGGTATACAATTTAATAACCCTTCATTATCTGGGTGTAATATATAACATTTTTAATAGGATGACTGACATATTTCTAAGTTACCGATGCTTTGAATTAGTTGGTATACTTATGCTAATGCACGGGTAATTATCTGGCGCTTACTACTTTATCGATCGTTGCCTATTTATCATCGGTCGTAGTTTACTACTTGTGCCTTACCATATAAATGATTACCTACTGCTTTTTAGTAGATGTTTTTATCATTTTAATTTTATGATTGCGGTTTAAATTTGGTTTTAAATTTTGAGGATGTAACAAGGCAACGATCCGTGCGGACTGGATCGCGCGTAGAATAGAATATGTGCTGAACTACCTGATTCTCGATCCAGTGCACTCGGATCGTCAACTCACCATTTAGAGTTGTTTTCGTTATTCACTAAGTTTAAATTTGTTTACAGTTCTCGCGGAATACGTATTATACTACCCGGTGCTCCATCCGGTGTACCCGGATCGTCGACACAATTTTTATTTATTTTGGCTGTTGGAACAATTAAAATTTTGAAAAATTTCTCGCTGAGTACGTGCTAAACAACCTGTTGCGCGACCTGGTGTACCCGGGTCGTCGACTCGCCATTTGGAGTTGTTTTCGTTATTCACCAAATTTAAGTTCTTAGAAATTTCTCGTAGAATACATATTATACTACCTGGTGCTCGATTCGGAGTACCCAGATCGTCGACACACCATTTTTAGTTATTATGGCTGTTGGAACAATTTAACTTTTGAAAATGTTCTCGCTGAATACGTGGTAAGATACCTGGTGCATGATCTGGTGCACTGGGGTCATCGCTTCAACATTTAATATTGTTTTCGTTATTCACTCAATTTAAATTTTTAAAAAGGTCTCGTGGGATACGTATTATACTACCTGGTGCTCGATCCGGTGTACGCGGGTCGTCGACATACAATTTTAGTTATTTTCGCTGTTGTAAGAATTTAAATTTTGAAAAAGTTCCCCTAGAATACGTGCTAAATTACCTGGTGCGCGACCTGGTCTGCCAGGATATTCGACTCACAATTTTTAGTTATTTTGGCTGTCGGAACAATTTAAATTTTGAAAAAGTTCTTTACAATATGTGGTAGACGTCTTATACTCCCTGGTGCTCGATCCGGTGTACTCGTATCGTCGACTTACAGTTTTTAGTTGTTTTGGCTGTCGGAACAATTTAAATTTTGAAAAAGTTCTTGTTCAATATGTGATAAACTACCTGGTGCGCGACTCTTTGCTCCCGGGTCGTCAACTCACCATTTGTAGTTATTTTGACTGTTAGCACAGTTGAAATGTTCTAAAAGTTCTCGTAGATGACGTCTTGAACGATGTGCTGAACGATCCGATGCACCCGGGTAGTGAACTTACTCTGTAGAGACATGTCGGCTCTTGGCACACCTAAGATTTTAAGTTTTAGCTCACGTCCATTAACCATGCTTGACCCATTGTCCACAACCATGGGACGACCGTGGGAGGAACGTGGGTGAACATTGACCTATCTTGAGCCACTCTTACCACAAGCTTCCCCCATGCTTAACCTATGCTTACTCCATGATTAACCAACGCTCACCCCACGCTTATACCATTGTTGACCCATGGTTCACTCATTGTAACTTTTCCACGCGGGAATTCATATTTCTGGTTAAAAAATTCAACTATTTCAATTAAATATTTACAATTTTATTCAAAAGATTCATCACTTTGTTTGAAAATGTAACTATTTTTTTAAACTTAGTATTTTGTTTGTTAAAAGTAATGTTTTTAACGAAAAATTTAACTTATTCTAATTGAAAATGCCAAAAAACATCCTAGACAAATTTTAATAATTTTTGTGGAAAAAGTACAAACAGTATATAATGATACATAATGCATAATTCAAAGTAATATATAATGTGGGGGAAAACTGGATTGTATCCAAAGTCTCAAAAAAAAACGGATAATTGAAATAAATTTCAATCCATTTTTGAACGTATTTGCGTTTGTGATGGTAAACCAGTTTGATGTACCTTAATTTGTTTTTTGTTTAGATGAATTACTGCGTTATCAGAAATTTCATTGAGATTGATCTGTAAAAATTTATTTCCTGAGAGAGAATAATACTTTTGATTTTGCGAATACATAAAATGTCATAGTTTGCAGGCATCAAGCTGCCCTAGGACGTAGAAGGTCACTTTTGAGTCAGTTCATAAGCGTTGGTTTTTTTGATGCGATGTAAAATGGATTTCCACAAGACTACGGGAAAAAACGGGTTGAGTACGACCGCAAGGAGAAACGGTTTAGTCGTCTAACCCGTTTTTGACCTTAACGTATTTCAAGATTTCAATCCGCTTTACCTCTAACGTCCATTCAAACCGTTATTACGCTTAAGCTTTTCAAATTCTTTTTCGCTCCTCTACGTATTTCTACGCCGTTTTTACCCTCGGCTCATCAATTATAATTGTGATCTTTTAAGAATTTCCCTGTTCCAAAGTTAAAATTATTTACCTAATTTAAATATCAAAAATTAAGAATAATATCACTTACCTTTTTGATAATGATGGAAAGTAGATGATAATATGTTGCACTGGGTCTCCTAAACGGTTAGTTCACTACTGCACTTGATGTCTGGGAAAGCACTGAGAAATGAATGCTGCACTCATTTCAGATTGTCAAATTTGTGGCATTCCACAACTTCTCCCTTTAGGTTCGAGGCTTCAGGTCAGAAATTTGTAATGGAAGAAACCCAAATTTAGGGCCGTCATAGCATATTTTCAGGCCTGTGTTTACCCATCTTAAGTACACTATTCACTCTTGTGAATTAATAGTACTTATTAATTTTATGTTAAGTTTAAGAGGAGATGGTGGATTGGTGGATATTCGCACCAACTTTAACCCAGCACTGGGCGCGTCAGTATAAAAAATCTGCTAGTTTGAGATAATAATTTATCTACTTTTTAGAATTTTTAATATTACCTTCACGTTAATTATAATTTTAAATTATTTTAATATTTTCAGATTTCAACGTAAAAGTGAAAATTATTCTATTATTAAGAATGAGCGATTTTTCCATCTGCCTAAAATGTCATTATAAGAATAGGATATCTCAGAAATTAATTTATTTCTATTTCCATAGCGGCCGGCGCACAGGTTTCTATTCCCCAAAAGAGAACGTGTTTCCAATATATTTAATTCCTTGTAATTGTACCAATTGTTTACACCACACAGAGATATCTTCTATTCCCCAAAAGTACTTTCATTCCTTCATGTGGAATATAAGTTTTGAAGTTTTTATCTTAATTAATTCAAGTTTTGAATAAGGCTTAAATGCACGAAAGAATTTTTTTGCAGCCCGAACTTATGTCAAAAATATTTTTCCAAAAAATAAACGACAGAAGCCAACCTATGTTGGAACCTAGGACACTTAGCAAATCAATGCTATACGAAAACCCGAAATTTTCGACAAGGTATAAACACAACAAAGCCACCTCAAGTACACTGCATCATTGATTAACACGAAGTATTTTTAAACAATCAGGAATTCTCGATGGGTAAAATGCAACAAATAGAAGCGAATTTAGATCATGCAGAGTCTCTAACGTTCATGGATGATTGCAATCAGTCGCAATGATAAACACGAAAGCCACTTAGCAACACACATTGAATATTTAGGGAAAAGACATGCATTGCACATTGTACCTGCCAACTTCCATCTACCTGAAGAAGGAATGATTGGACTGCCTTCTTTTTCATATATAACAAGTACTATTTAACGCACTAAAGAGTGAATTAACTAACCAGGAAGAAAAGGACATTATCAAAGAATCTCGCGGATTCGTTATGGCACAGCATTACGGCGAAAATTAAAAAAGTCGAAAGAGCGGGGACACTAAGTGAATGGAGAGATGGAAAGGCATGGAAAACAAAGTCATTGACTACGTTAAAAAATGCCCAGTATGTCAACTGCAGAACACCGTCAGAATTACGAAACGAGCTAAAGCAATAATCCCAGAAACTCCTACTTAACCAAATAAGATATCTTAAGCCCCCTACCTTAGAACACTGAAGGACACGAATATATCTTGAGTATCCAAAATATGTTGAAGAAATATCTAATGCTGATTGCTTTGAAAAACGCCTGATTTTTCAATTTACGCTACAGACACCTGCGATTTTGACTCAATTAAAAATATGCAGAAACATTGCGTCACTTCAACCTTTGTGTTCAGTAAAGAAAGCTTCATTAAAACAAGTAACAGTTACATTATAATACGAGGGTGGATTGATAAGTTTCCGGCCTGACCAAGAAAAACAACGTTTTCAAGAATTTTTTTTTTTTATTTCTCAACATAATCTCCTCCAAGGCT
>NC_046663.1:131841850-131844450 GCF_010883055.1 Belonocnema kinseyi
TTAAGAAAAACACAGAGGCGTCTTGTTCAGTGTGCTCTGAAACCTAAACTAACATGGCGATCGGGCTGAAACTATAGCTACAAGCTATCTAAGGATGTTACTGTAGAACGCCACCTCAAGGTAGGCCTAGTGGCGCCATCTCTTGGTCAGGCCGGAAACTTATCAATCCACCCTCGTATTAGTAGAAAAAACCTCTATCGACTTCACTTGCGAAAATGACATATATAATAAGAATATAATTGGAACTTTCCTATTAACAGGAGATGAGTGTAAATTAATGATGGAAAATATCAGACTACCTTTAAATTCAAGCAAAAATATCACCAGGAGTTTTTACATAAAAATAAACTAAGTTAATGATTTTAGATATAAAGACATTCATTTGTTAAACGATAGGTTAGTTAAAATTCCCAGTATTCTTAACATAAATCAATAACGAAGCGCTACAATAAGCCTCGATGAAAACAATAGCCTCCTGGATGATATACAAAGCCTCGTATTACTATATGTATTATATAGAATGAAATGTATACACGGAAATTTTGGTAATAGAAACACTACGCATCACATTAGTATCCAAAATGCCATACCTATGTTGCAACGAGGCACCGATAATGCGAATTTTGCAATGGAAGATAATCGTGCCAATTCTGTGACAGAATCCAATAATGCAAATTTTGAAATAAAAACTAATGATACAAAATTCGTAGTGGAAACAAGGCCTGTAAGGATCAGGCGAAAATAGAATTTTTAGAGGACTAAAAACAGAAACGATGATCCGATGCTCTCCTTTTGATACCTAAGAATCGAATCCGGGTCAGTAAGTCAATCTGTTATAAACACAATAGAAATATCTGTCATAATTACATCAGTAATCGTGAAAGTCAAAGAAAAACAGCATTCATAAAACAACATTGTTAAATGTTACAACAGCGTCCTAAGCGAACATCACTTTTGTGTTCCTCTATCCTAGTATTCAGAAGGCTGCCAGTCTATCCCACGTGATTCATCTTACAGATTCTGCAAGTGATTTTCTAGACAACACCACCTTTTAAAAAATTATCTAAAGGATCTTTGAAAAAATGTATTACCGAATCCATTTTAAATTCAATGCGGAAAATAGTATGAATTTTAAATTTGTTTAGCATAAGGTCAATAGTTTTAGATATTTGACCAAAAAAATGAAAGAACAAAAGTATTAAACCAACTATATTCCTTTAACTCTTTCTGATTATCTGGGAAGAAAATATTACTCTGTTTGTTATTGATTTGTTGAATTCTAATTGAAGTATGTTTCTCACGTAACTTTTGTGAATAATGATTTAGAAAAAGGGTATTCCTAATAATATTTGAATTGCCTGTGTGAAATGAAAAATGGGACAAACATAGAGCTCTGTCAACTAAGTTTTTGATTACTGCAACTTTGTTTTGAAAAGGATGATCAGAAAAGAAATTTAAAATTCTACCTGAATATGTACTTTTTTATATTAATTGATAATAATATTGCCATCCCGACCCCTAATCACTTCTATATCTGAAAACCTATTAAAAGCATCAACAACCATCTGTAACTTTGATAGAGGACCACATAATAAGGTATCCTCAACATACCAAAAATAAAAGTGTAAAACAGAATATAATTTCTTGAAAGCAAAAGCCTCCAAATCATTCATAACTATTTCTGCTAAAATCGGAAAAATGACTGAACCAATGGGAGTAACAAACTTCTGTCTATAAAAAAGTTTAATTAGGCTTAAAATAAGTTGAATTCATGGTAAGAAGTATCACTTCGATAAAATCTATTTGACATAATCGAGTACGAGTTTTAATTTTATCCCATCTATTTAAAATTGCCCATTCAACTAATTGAAAGGGTATATATATATATATATATATATATATATATATTATTTCATATTGCAATAGGAGCATTTTTTGTTCATTCATTTTGGTCCAAATTTGATCTTCGGATTCTTATTTTTTCAGTAGTTTATACTTTTATTCGAAAAATTATTTTTCATTCGAAATTAGGTATGATTTTCTCATATTTAAAATTAAGTGGAATATTCATAATTTTACCCAGTGAGTTATATAATTTTTGACAATTATTATAATTTATGACTATTGTTAATGAATTTCTTTTATATGATTTCTGTTCAGATATTATTTGTATCTATTTTATGGTATCTTTTACTGTTCTTTTTGTAAAATATGTTGCATCAATAAACTTTAACTAAAATGATGACACTTCAAAAAAATTTAATTAACACAATAAATAAATTTTCAACCCAAAAGTTTACATTTCAATCAAATAAATTAATTTTCTATCAAATAATTGGTGTTTTAACTAATACAATGTCGTATGGCGCTTCTATCAACGAGCTCAGAATCTTCAGGGATGCCATAAGTTTTCCTCGCTTCAAATAAACCTTGGCGCATTTGTCTAACCCAAATTCCATTCCAATTTCCTTAGTGTATCGTTCGACAATCCCCAGAGGTAGATGCAGTTGCTTTCTGTTTTTAGCATAGATCTTAAGATTGTCCATGTAAAATACATGAGTGACCTTGTACTTTCGATCTGCAGGTTTGCCGCACAAGTA
>NC_046663.1:131844550-131868824 GCF_010883055.1 Belonocnema kinseyi
TTCGTCTTTTGGTCTTATGATCAGCCGTTGGTTTTGTTTTACGGTTCGCATCGGCCAAAACTCTCGCTGCATTATACACACAATAATTGATAGCCCAGAGGTGGTATTCACCGGAAAAATGTCCACGAAGCTCGTCATCCATTTCAGCCAGATCTTTAAGCTTGAGAGAAACCTTGGTGTTGATGTTTCTCCGGGTCGTAAAGCATCGCTCTTCATCTATTGGATGCCTGCCGGCGGTTGGTCTTAGTGTCGCCTCTCTTTCTTTGTTGCCGGATTGTTCTAGCTGTGGTAGAGTAGGCGTTCCACTTACATAGCCCCTTTTACGGAGTAGTTCAGCATGGTTTCGCAGACGTTGCTGCGAAAAGTGCGAGAGCTCCGGGTGTTTCTCGCACCACAGAGCATGCAGCCGTGCAATGTAACCCTGTTCACGGGCCACACTCGCATCGTAGCAGTCTAGCAAGTCTATATATATATATATATTAGCGTGGTCCAAAAAATGCTTTTCGAGATACAGGGCAAGACAACCCTTCAAAATATTCCATTTCCGGAGAAAGAAAATCCGTAATTTTTTTTGAAGTTCCAATATTAACACGTGTTGCCAGGCACTTCAAAATCCCATTTAATTAATATGGGGAAATTTTGAATTGTCGAAAAATTGAACTTATGTTCTAGGGTTTGCTCGAAACATACCTAGTTTTCTAGGGATTTAAGAGAAGTGACTAAAAAATAAAACCATACTAATACGCCCCCTCCTCTCCCTGCAGCACCCAAATACAATACAAAAATAGGAAAACTACATTTTTACCTATTATTGTTACTTTTTAGCAATTTCCGTGGTCTTTATCATACAAATAATTACTAACAGGCAATTCTAATATTTAAAATAACTTTTTACACCATTTTCAATTGTATAAACAAATGTAAATTTTTTAAACAATTATTTATTCCAAGAAAATGTACAAAAAATAATCATCTTTTCTTATTGAAATGTAATTATTTGTCATTATTTAGAGTATTTCACTTTTCTAAAGACATTATATAATTATTTAAATCATGATTTATACTCTATTTTCAAAATTGCTAAAAATGAAGCCAGAGATATCAATATTCTTTTTAAATTAGTATCCTATGCTACGTTTTGTTACATAATTACATAATAATATAAATACATTTCTTTTAATGTTTTATAAATTTCTATTTGTTTGAATAATCTTTATTTTCTAAAGCAGTTTTTTTTCGCTAACTAAGAAAATGAAAGGAAATAGAACAGAAACAATTATGTACCTGACTGTATAGTGTAGAAAGAATGAATTTACCACTTTTTAATTATTTAAACAAATATAATTTGTTTAAAGAATTACTTTTTCAAAAATACTTTTAAAATAGTAATTAATTGAATGTCTTTTATTTTATTTCATTTTTTTAGCTATCGAAAAATAACTGCTTGAGCAAATAAAATTTTTTTAAACAAATAGAGATTTGTTAATAATTAGAACAAATGTATCAATATTATGTAGTAGCTTACAATACCAATTTGGAAACAGTGGAATCTCGGTCTCAATTTTTAGACATTTTGAAAATAAAAAGTAATTAATTGTTTAAATAATTACATAATGTTTTTAAAAAAAGTGTACTACTTCAAAAAAGGACCCCATAATAAGCGTTGAATTCAGAAAAATTAAGAATTTGTATTCCTATGAATACGCGATGTTTCCTCCGTCTAAGAATCCCCCAAAGGGAACAGAAAAAGTGAAAATCCTATTCCTCTCAATCAACTTAGTAAAATTTAACGAAAGCATTTATTTAAATTATTTTTTATTGTTAAATCTTTCTATAACTTATAAATTAGGAAAATGTTAAAGTTTATATTTATTTACATTTAAATAACTTATTTAAACGTCTTCAAAAATGCACCAAAGAAATCTATTTAAATGTGTGAATTAAAATAATTTTAATTCTAGAGAGGCGGACTTGAATTGATTAAAATTAAATTTTCAAAACTTTTATTCTACATGAAGGAATTAAAACAATGTATTACACATATTTTGAAAAGTTATTAGAAGGAATTTAATTATCTCAAAATATGAACACTTTTGGGGAATAGAAGACATCTCTGTGAGGTTATCTGTCGGTACAATTACAAGGAATTAAATATAATAAAAACACGTTTTCTTTTGGGGAATAGAAACCTATGCGGCGGCCGCTATGGAAATAGAAATAAATTAATTTCTGAGATATCCTATTCTTATAATGACATTTTAGGCAGATGGAAAAATCGCTCATTCTTAATAATAGAATAATCTTCACTTTTACGCTGAAATCTGAAAATATTAATTTTTCTCTATTAAACGCTTATCACCAGTGACAAAATATTGCATTTTAATAAAATAATACGATTTTTTTTCGCTTTTTGGGGAATAAATAGTTGTTTAAATAATTTACATTTGTTAAAACATTAAAAAATTGTTTAAAAAGTCATGATAAATATTCAAATTGTCCATTAGTAATTATTGATATGAAAAAGACGACGTAAATTTCTAAAAAGTAACAATAATACTTAAAAATGTAGTTTTTTAATTTCGGGTGATATTTGGTGCTCTGCGAGGCGGGTGGGGTGAATTGAAAGTGAAAATTATTAGTATAGTTTTATTTCGTAGACACTCCTCCTGAATCCCTAAAAATACTTGGCACGTTTCAATGAATTATAAATAAATTGGCTTCTTTATGAAACACATAATTCCATTCAATTTGAAACTGTAATAATTTCAATTAAATACAAACAAAAAGCAAAAAAAAATTCGGATAAAGTTCCGAATAGTACATACCTCCAAATGATTTGAAACTGCGCACATTCATGTTTTTTGACTCGCTAATTACGAAAATGAAAGTCAAAATACGTGCAAAATTGATTTCCATAGTGAAAACCATGGTTTTTTGTGTTCATCTTTTTAAATAATAAAAATTTAGGAAAAAGCTTCGAGTAAAACCTGTAGATAATTTAAAACATATAATTTATGTGAAATACATTTTCATTCTTCCAGTAACAGTTTTCGAGAAAAACGACGATAAGTATGAACAATCACAGGAATACAGCACAATATGTAGCGGTGTCACAAGGGTGCCAACATTATTTGTGTAACCAGTCACAGGGGAGTCTTCCCGCCCCACCCACGAGACGTTAGAAAGAGCTAAGGGTTTGATCAACATTATTTTTGTGACCAGTGACAGGGGTGCCTTTCCACCCCTACTGCAAATAGCTATATAGGTGCCTGTAAAGTTCACTAATAGGATTCTATATAAGGACACTATAAGTGACCTATATAGGATCCTATATAGGGTCACCTATATATGTCAGTATAGGTGCCACCTATAGGAAATGAAGCAGCTTCCTGCATAGGATCCTTTATAGAATCCTAAATGATTCTATGGTGATGGTATGGGTTCCTTCTTCCTACGTTAGAAGCCATATAAGAACCTGTACAGGCTCCTACTACTAGGCAATCGCATAGTCAAAAATCATTACTGCGCAGTTGTGTTATAGGAAACTACTGCTCAACACTTCCGCTTCATCATCTGTCCTATATAGGTCACTAACAGGATTCTCTATAGTATGCTATGCAGGAAGTTGTTTAATTTCCTATAGGTGGCTCCTATATTGACCTATATAGATTACTTAGCGGATCCTTATATAGAATCCTATTAGTGACCTATACAGATATTTGTAATAGGGCCCCCCACGAAACGTTGGAAAGGGATTTGACCAACATTATTTCTGTGATCAGTCATAGGAGGGCCTACCCGCCCTCAGTGAGACATTGGGAAGAGGTAAGGGTTTGACCAACATTATTTCTGTGACCATTCACAGGGGTACCTTCCCCCCCCCCCCCCATGAGACGTCCGAAAGGGGTAAGAGTTTTACCAACATTTTTTCTGTGACCAGTCTTAGGGGTGCCTTTCTGCCCCCCCCCCCCCCCCCCCCTCGAGACGTTGTAAAAGGGTAAGGGTTTTATCAAAATTATTTCTGTGACCAGTCACAGGGGTACCTTCCCACTCCCCCACGAGACGTTGTAAAGTGTTAGGGGTTTAACCAACATTATTTATTTGACCAGTCACAGGGGTGCCTTTGCGTCCCACGCAACCGGGTTCACCCCTACATATTGTGCTGTATTTCTGTGATTTTTTATATTCGTCGTCGTTTTTCTCGAAAACTATTACTCGCAGACTAAAAATGTGTTTTACATCAAATATATATTTTTAAAAGATGTACAGCTTTTATTTGAAAGCTTTTTCATAAATTTGTATTATTTAGTAACATAAACACAAAAACCTCTCTAGTATTCGTGTCGATCGGACGGGTTTGGGGTCCGCTCCCTAAAGGCTGTTTGTGGTTGTTCATACTAAAGTATGTATAACGAATTTGAAAGAAAAGTGAAATTAACTCAGAAAGTATATCGACCAACGAAGAGCTAAAAAATGTATTATTATATGTGCAAGAAGAAGTGAAATCATCATCAACTCGGATAAAAATTGTTTGGAGCAAATCCAGATTTATAAACAGAAATGTATTATCCTGGAAGAAAAGAATAACCTTTTGGAAAATAAAGTTAACATTTTGGAAGAAAAAATTGGGTTTATAAAAAGTAAAGAGGGAGCCAGAAACATCCCGAGCCGAAATATAGGCCCTCTTTTGACCCTCTATAGCTATGAATAAAACCTCTTTTGCACTTCCTTGGCCCTCGACATCTTCTTTTGCTTCTCGTAGAACCTCTTTGCACATCTTTTCAACCTCTTTATCCCTCCTCATGATTTTCCAAGTTTTCGAAGCCCTTGTTTGAGCCTCTATGACCCTCTTCGCGATTTTCAAAATATTTATCAAGCCCTCATATAAACCCCTATGTTCTCTGCAGTAAACCTAGTATTTTAAATAATAATAATAATAATTAAATATTGATCAATATATAAATTTTGGCTTTTCTTAAAGATACACGGATAGAAAAACCTTCATATGCGATATATGAAGTATATTGAAATGAATATACCTATAATGAACTTAAATATATTGAACTTAATGTATAACTATAAAAAGTGAAAGAAGTTGGAATTTATTTGATATAATTTAATATTTTAAGACATTTTTTTAAATATTAGACAATTGTAATATAGGAGGAAAATAAAAGTATGATACACATATGAATGAGCATATCTTTTTATTCAAGCACTTTTTGGTTCATCGGCAACTCTATATACACTTGATGATCTACGTTCATGAATACACGAATGGTCGACATATTTTAAATTGGAATAGCGATTGCATTTTCGAAAACATCACATTTTTGTAGGAAGAATTTACCATTATTCTGATTCTGTCCCCTTGAGCTTGAAAAACATCACGACAGATGAGTTCGCTTTGCAAAATTGCAAAATGTGAGGCTCGACATTGACAGTTTTGGAATTCTCAATTACAATTATGAACTTTCAGAAAGCAGTTAACTATACCCAATTTTAATTCATTGTTATGAAGATATTGCACCGCACATGAATTCGTTTGTAAGCTATTCTGCTTATAACTCTCTGCTACATATAATTTTCAATTTTTTAACAGTATTCAAAACAGGCATACTTTGAAATTTCTAAAAATGGGAAAATCTTGCAGTGCCCATTGAAGTAATTCTGGCATTTCTGTAACACGTTTGTAAACTCTAACGCTGTAACAATGGTCTGAAATTTTTTCGTAGATTTTTACTGGATGCTTTTTCTTTGACAGAATTGTTTTAATTCGCCATTGGGTAAATTTTCCATTAGCTTTGTCATTGAGATAAATTGATTTTGAGAAACTGCTATTTGGCTATCAATGTGGGTCTCAGAAATCGACCAATTAAATCTTCATACTCAAAACAAGTGTACAGCCATAATGGACCAAGTGTTTCTACGACATCAGGAAAATGTAAAATCTGATGTTGAAATTAATCTTCGCGAAGTATTCCTTGAAGAACTGGAATTGAGAATAGAAAAACCACATTTTGAGTCCCTAATTAAAATTGTAAAAGAGAAGCAAATTAATGCGCACGCGTCGTGCGGATAAGCAGTCACGCAGAGACTGTCGGATTTCTCTTTTACTCCAGTATTTGAGGATCGTTCTGCTCGCTGGACCATGATCCATCATGGCGGCACCCAATTAATTTGAAAATCGATATTACCATGCTCTAATTTGGTGAGTGAAGACCACCAAAAACCACCAAAGACCACCAAAGCAGAGATTCGTGAACGCGACATTGAATTTAACCTGGGAGGATCATGGAAGTGGAGTGAAATTCCAAGGATCATAGTCAAAACGTATATATTGCAAAGAACTTTTCGTTGAATGCATGACCTAACATTTTAGAGTCGATATATAATGCAGTCGCTCTATTTCAAGATTTCGATTTATGTGCGTTTAAACCAGGGCCAACCCTCAAAATTGAATTCCCTTAATTTACTCCAAAAATACTAGAATTATGGTCAACGTCTCAGTAATCTTGAACTTAGTGCCAGTGATGATGATGCCAATTTTCTTGATTTATATTTAATTTCGCCTAATGTATTTTGTATTCGATATTATAAAATGCCTAAAATAAGTATGTTTCATGATGAGATGCTATTTTTAACATATTTTTTTAACAATATATTTAAATGATAACCACGCTTCACGATTACTGGGACATTTACCTTATACCTTAGAAAGTTATCATATTTTGCCTGTAAGTGCATTCTTTTTATTTGAAGTCTATCATGTGTCTATTATGTATCTATTACTTGTGCATTTCATTGGAAATTCAAATGTTTTCTTAAAAGTCATCTTTTTTGGACGATGATTGAAAATTAATTCTCTTTAATTGAAAAGTGCCCTACACGATATTTTTTACCTAGAATTAACCTCTTCCAGTTACAAATTGTATTCTTGGGTAGAAAAGTTAATTATTTTGTTGAAAATTCTTTTGTTGAAAAAGAATTTTCAACAAAATAATTTACTTTTCAACCAAACAGGACAATTTGTATAATCAGAATCAAAAAATTTTCAACACAATAATTAACTTTTCAACCACAGAGCACAATTTGTAAAATCAAAATCAAAGAATTTTCAACAAAATACTAAATTGTTCAACCAAATGTACAATTTGTAAAATCAAAGTCAAAGAATTTTCAACAAGATACTCAACTTTTGAACCAAGAGAACAATTTGTAAAATCAAAATTAAAGAAATTTCAACAAAATAATTAACTTTCAAACCAAAGAGAATAATTTGTAAAATCAAAATAAAAGATTTTTCAACAACATAATTAACTGTTCAACCATATGTACAATTTGTAAAATCAAAGTCAAAGAATTATTAACAAAATACTTAACTTTTCAACCAAATGTACAATTTGTAAAATCAAAGATGAGTTTTGAATATAAACTTCAATGATTTTGAAACAAATTTTAACACAAAATATTAATTTCGAAACAGGAAATTTTCCCGTGACTGCTCCCTATAAAGAAGGTCCATTCGAATCGAATCGAATGCTGGACTCGAATAGAATAAATTGGTTTCAGTGTTTGACGCAGCTTTAACTGCAAACTTTTTATGATTATCATAGTGTAAATTTTTAATATTTATAAGTTTTTACTTTCTTACGGTATAAACATTCATTAATACTAATAAAGAAAGTACTAGACACCATCTAAATTTGATGCATTAGGTGAAAATGTCTAATAACATTTCAATTGAAATTTATTTTCCCATTTAAAATAAGCGAGCACTCGATGACGCATGCGCAACAGAATACGGAGGAGCACTGAACGGAAAGGCTACGAGGATCTAACGAGGTTCTCACTACACCCTCCTTTGATCCTCGAAGTATGCAGAAATGGAAATATCTGCAGCTGTGGAGGAGATAAAGAGGGGTTAAATTATAATAAAATAAAACCTCTTTAGATCATCTTGAAGCATACAAGAAATTGCCTCCCAAATATTAGATACTTATAAGGCCAATAATGCGAATCAAATAGCGAACGAATTCGCAAATTAACTAGAAAAAGACAAAGCAGATTGTTTTGTCAGATGGTTGAAACAGGAATTAGAAATAAGAATGGGAAAGCCGATTGGTGGCTAATAAATAATTGTGAAAGGAAAATCGTCACTATTCCCATCCTGAACAGCTATAAAAATCTTTTAAAAATAATCAAGATTTCGCTAAAACTAGCAAAATAAATTACATGCGTGATAATTCAATCATTCGCCAGATTTGTTCAATACCAGATCATGCTTCATCAACCTGTCGTCAACGTATTTAAAACTTCATAAATAACCCTGGTTGAAATTTTCAACAACACCAGTGGAACAACCCAAGATATCTACGTCAAATAGGTATGAACAGACCCTACACAGGTGGCCAAGGAGAAAACTTGTGGTATACAGACGGACTGGGTCAAGGATCCCAAGTGAATAGAAACGACAATCAGTCACGCCTTAACCTAGGACAATACAATCAAGAATAAAACCCTAACCGGGACAGAATTTCAGGTTCAAGCCAGAACTACTATCAGAATCGAAATTTCAACCGAAATTTTTATTTAAACCAGGCTTTAGATAAAAATAGAAACTTTGATAGAAATATAAATCGAAATCAGAATTTCAATCATAATTAAAATCAAAACCCAAATTTTAATCGAAATCAAAATTTTAACCAAACTTCAAATTTTAATCGACAACAAAATCAAAATCTGAATTTCACCAGAAATCAAAATTTTAATAAAATTCCAAACTTTAACCGTAGGTTTAACGCAAATCCAAATATCCACCAAAATCTAAATGCAAATTCAACCAATAATCAAAATTTCAAGCAAAACCCTACATTTGGAGAATTTCAAACAAGCAACCAACTTCAAAATAAAAATTCATTAGTAATATGCAATTATTGCAAGAATTCGGGACATTACTTTCAAGATTGTAAACTCATGAGAAAGAACAACGAAAGGTACCAACAACAGGGAAAACCCCAACTTCAGTAACCTTCGAAAAACTAGCAGAACGTCTCCAGTATGGGTGCACAGAGAGAGGCGCAAATGAAAAAACTTATGCACCTCCATTAGATTACGACAGGGTAGAACAAGTACATTTAAGCACGAGTAATTAAATCCCTAATATAACTTTAACAGCAGAAGGATTAAAAGAAAAAATTGAAATGATGATAGACACAGGTGCTGGTCCCAATTTGATGAAGGAAAACGTAATACTTCCAACCACAGAAATTAATGAATAGGCTTGTTTAAAATTAACTGGAATAAACAAACACCCAGTATATATCCTCGGACAGGTAAAAATCAATATATTCGGTAGCCCTACTATATTCAATATAATTTCAGACCAAGTTCCTGTGGATCATGTTGGCGTTCTAGAAACAGAATTTTTTAGAAATAATAATGCAAACATAAATTATGAAGAAACACGGTTAGAAATTAATGATAAAAAATACCCTTTTAATTGGCAGGAAACTATTACACTGCCATCTAGGTCCATATCTAGCTTCCATGTCAATATAAAAAATGAGGGCAAATGAGACAAGTTGATACTTTTATTAAAAAATTTATCTTTATTAATGGCTCACCAAAAGCGGTATTAACAGATCAACGCATAGAATTTCTAAGCAACCTAATGAGAAATATGGCCAAATGATTTAAAATCAAGAAATTCAGGACTACAACATTTCATCCACAATTTAATGGATCGCTTGAGAGGTCACATCATGTTTTCCAAGAATATCAAAAACAGTTTATCAATAAAAACGAAGAATGGGATGAATGGATTGAGTTGGCTATGTTTTCATATGACACAAGTGTACAAGAAGGAACTAAATGTACTCCCCATGAACTAGTTTTTGGGAAATTTACTCGTCTATCATTTAGTGACCCCCTTCCTGAATACGAAAAATTGGATACATACGATGATTATATGACTAAACTAATAACGAAATTACACGAAATGCGAGAAGCAGAAAAATGCAATTTAATTGCAGCAACAGAAAAATACAAAGAATACGATGAAAAAAGCAATCCACAAGATTTCAAAGTAGGAGATAGCGTTTTTCTTCTAGAAGGAGGAGATTAAAAAAAAAAGAGAAAATCAGTGTTCAGGACCTCATGAAGTATTGGAAATTTTGGGCAAAGGAAATATTAAAATAATGATAAAAAACAAAACTAAGGTCGCCTATGTCAATAGACTTCGAATTTCATATATAACATATTCCAATAAAAATTGATATTACATCAAGTTTACACAGATTGAAAATTTAAGGATAGAATAAAGACGCAAAATTTCAAAAACAAATTCTCTCAATGAACAGATTGTAAATGAAAATGGAAACAAAACACCGTCAGAAAATAGACACATTCTGCAACTACATCGTCAGACATGTAAAAATATACGCACTATGGCCATATCTAATTTTTAATAGAATATTCAAACCAAATGAATATAACCTCCGAATTTGTTTCCGAACGTCAGGAAATGAAGAAACAGTAACTTTCTTTCAGAAAATGTACCATTTTCCTTTCTTATCTCAACTTTTACGTTCCTTATATTCTTTGAAAAACATTCACCTTTTAATATTAATGTGCGTTTTCTTTTCTAGGATCCAGGCATCAAGAAGCAAAATGAATAGCACTATTAGACATTCATTCAAATATAATTTTGCACTGTAAAAATTTAAAAAAATCAAATTTTTGTGTTAAGTAGCTTACGAATATAGACTTCAAAGTCAAAAAGACAGAATGACAACACGAAATAAGGAAATAACAGAACTTTAAAACGATATTATGAGTATCAAAAATGAAAACGATCAAATAACAATAACAAATATTCAAACCTAAATTGAAAAATTAAAAGCGACCGAAGCCGATTCAATTAATCTTATATAAAACAATACTTACGTTTATGAGCACCCTTTGGAAGACATAAGTCAAAAATTTAGGTAAACTATAAATAATATAAAAAATTACAATATTTGGATTTTAAAACTTCCTAAATTAAAAATGAGCTCAGATCTTTTTGTCACTGAATGGCTCGACGACATGCATGCCGTTTTCTCTCTTTACATAGGAACTCTTGAACAACTTATCGAAAATCTAAAAAGTAAAGCAATAAAATGTGGATCTCATCACACCTTTTTACTAGAACAAGATTTCCTATTGACAATGTAGACAAAAAATTCCTCATTAATTTTATTTTCGCTCACTTGGATCATAAAGCCTTAAACACTCCCGCACAATTTTCGGAAACACAAAATCATCACGAGACATACCAAACCAACTTACCAGCTGACACCCAACAATCCCTAACCTTTCTTTTATCAATTCTTCCGACAAATCCACAACATGATTTAATCCTCAACCAATCATTAAATATTTCTTTTATGGCGAAATATTATCTCATGTTATTATTTTATTAAAATCTTATATTTCTGTCTTTTATCAAATTTCAGTGGGCATAAACAAATTTTTCTTAAATAGCCATTTTTGTAATATTATTTTCTCACGCAGCACTAATTTTATTCATACTTATAATTTTTAACTGCACCCTATCTAGAATAAATATGTTATAATTATATGTACCTTTAAGCTAAATTTCGCGGACATCCTCTGAAAATGTTAATTATAATACAGAAGCCATCATATAGGCTGTGTAGCTTTTCGCACATAATAAATGTTGTAAGTCTTATTTTATGCATCGTCTGTAATATGATAAAAAATAATAATAAATACAAAACTTTTTCACCCTTTTAGCTACTAAACATTTAAACGCATCCATTTTATTATCCCATTTAAATTTAAAAAGAAAAGATGTCACCCGGTCACTAGAATGTTAATAAAATAAAAACTGCCATTTATCAAAAGTCAGAGCGATAGCTTTAATGCATATCTCTTAACTTCAAAATTAAAAGATTAAATCTTGAAAAATCAATTAGAATTATCTACGGAAAATTGTAATAAATCGTTCAATATATGCGTAATATTAATCTTGCATGCTGCTTATTATAGATAAAAAATCAGTGGACATTAATCACTATGAATTCGACATTTTTTCTCCATATAATAATTGTTTAGGATATAAAATTAAAATTGTACTTGTGTGTCATAAATGTGAAATTATTTAGCATTTTATCAATTATTACATAAGTAAAACCGATCAGTGTATGCGAAAACTAACTGATTTGACGGAATCCAATAGAATTTTCAAATTTGTATGAAATTTGCAAGATTATATCCAAAATTCATATATAAAAAAGTTTCTGAACATGTCCATTTCATGCACATGTTCCAAAACAATAAGAGGGGAGATGTGACGTCTCGTCACCTAGTCCCAAAAATACTCCGATCAATACCTACGCCCAATGTAAATCGTACCTCATCCAAATAAAAGGTAATGTGAAGCGCATGAATTGGTTTAGGCACGATAATGGGCAACCCATTTATGACTTTGATAGTCACCAATTTAGAATGGCTTTTTACTATATAAACCCCAACAAAATCGCCAGTCCAGTTAGTCTGTTCTGTTCATCTGCCGTAGGCACTAACTACTTTTTCTGTCATTCGTAACCCCCCCTTCAGTAAAAATCCCGTCGTGTCAGTAATTCCATCGGTATCCAGTCTCTCTTTGTCAGATCAGTGTCAAGAAAGAATCTCATTAGAATATTTGTACCTATGATTACTCGTGTAGCATCGTGTCGGTTAATTAGTGCTATTTTGGATTATGTGAGTTTGGTTTTGTGCAATAGTCCCTTATTTCATTAAGTGAAGCCCACATAATCCGACAATTATCCTGACACTTTCCTTGTAAAAGAAGTTCAGTTCGTCGTAGTAACTTGTTAAATGTAAAGGAAGCTCTGTTTGTCGTGAATTTGTGTGAAGTGTGAACGAAATCTCTGTCATCTAAATCTCTGGAATATATGTGCAGTTGAAAATAATTATAATAATTCATTGACTCCGCCCAACACCATTCTGCTATATGGTCTCAATCGCTACTCTTACGTCCCTAAACCGATGCCGAGAGAAATCTGGGAGGATCATTCATCGATTGGAAGGGACCATTAGCATCATTATCCAGCATAAGGGCCCAGTACGCTTTCCATTAGAAAATTTATTGGATTCATTACTAAAGGATCTTCAGGTAGTCCGATCCTTCCTATAGAGGACCTATAGAGGACAGATGATGAACCGGAAGTGTTGCCCAGTAGTTTCCTATAGCAGTTACAGCTGCACAGTAGTTATTTTTGACTGTGCGATTGCCTAGCAGTAGGAACCTGTATAGGTTCTTATATCGATTCTATTATGGAGCCTATGCAGGAAGCTGTTTCATTTCCTATAGGTTGCAACTATATATATGAAAGAAACATGACGGACATGACATGGCCCCATAAAGCGAGGGATAGTCGAGAAAAATAATTATTTCGTATTTTTAGACTTTTGTTGTCATCTTTAATGAACTTGTTTGACACGAATTCGATGTATTTTTTCGAGATCTATAAGATACGCTAATCATTTTTCCAAGAAAGTATGAATTTCAGTGAGATAATCGCAAAAAAACCGGTTTATTTTGCATAATTTCAGGTTCGGTCTGCTTTTTGGACATACTCATTCGGCTCTGGGGTACCAGACTAATTTTTTCTTAAAAGTTCATGCAAAAACAAACATTTTTCCGCCTGGCACATCAAAAACGCTTTCTGTGGGCCCAAGATATGATTTTCTCAAAATAAAAAGAACCGAAAAATCGCTGTTCAGGGGCAATGAGACGCTTTCAGTTTCAACGTTTTGTAAGGTTTGAGCTCGAAACAATATGCGAAGGTGGTTTTTACCAAACATATACTTTAAACTTTTATCTTTAAGTTGTTCATAATTGAACTAAGCATTATCAACTCTAATTATAAATTACAAGTTGAAAGTCATTATTCATCATAAAAACATGGAGCACTTCTTAATATAAAAATATATGATTAGCAATAACAAAAAAGATGGAATGGCTATGTAAGAATGCGGTTTCAGAATTTCAATTTTGCTACAGAGTTCTCCGATAAAATCATTTGTCAAAAGAGTTTGCGTTTGTAACGTTGATCTGTCGCGTCGGTTCCTGTCAATGTACTAGATTCCACTTCATATAATAACTTCTCCTTGAGTAGATCCTTTAAAGAATAAGATATTTCTGTCATGCCGGGGCATTTTTGACAATTGTTCAAATAGCAATCAGGCGTCAGCTCACTACACATAACTTTTTTATGCAGTATTTAAAGTTACATAACTTATTATCTGTCAATTTAGATAGATTTATCATTTCTAACATCATTTTAGCATTCTCGTGTATAGTACATACGCAAACGCAATGCATACCTTTAGCACCTTTAAGTACACAATATTTTGTTCGAATTTTCGCAAAGGTACTCACACTAATAACATTTTTAGGATAAGCATCATGAAAGAATGGTATAATTCTCTTAAATCAAGTAACAAGAGGCGTTTCTACTGTTTATATTATTATCATAAAAGTCGTCTATTTTTTAAATAATATCTTCTGACAGAGACCTCCCAAGCTTTTGCTGTCGTACTTGCTAGAACACAATCATAGGCCCTCAATTTTTTGCCTTATAAGCTAAATGATACGTGGTATCAAATTCTTTCATTACTTTTCGGACAATCTATGATTGCGGTGCTTTTGTCAATATCCTCAACATCGGAGGGTTATTATCTTCCAGACGCGGAAATTTATCTTTTAATCCTGAAATTTGGTCTTCCAATTCAAGTTCTCTTGCCGATTTGTCTTCAGGTTCATTGACTGAAGCACCTGTATTCTCAGGCGTGGAAACCTCAGTCTGCTCCATGTTGTCATCATGTCCTTCATTTATCTCGGAATGTGAATCGGGAGGTGACGCTGGTACATCTAACTGTTGTCGACAATTTGAGCACAGATTTGATTGTTTTGGAATAATGAGAAATTTTAGAATTAGTAATTTGGATATGGTTCTTAAATGCTTCCCTTTGCGACTTGTTCTTTTATACGGATTTACACAATGATCAGAACGAGCCATCTCAGTGGTGTTATTTTTATCATCAACTTGACGAACGCAGATGTCAGCCATCCTGACACAAACATCGAAATCAAACACAAAGGATTACAGTCTTACGATGCACAGTATTCGAGGAAGGCATGATAAATTGAATTAGTTTACAAAATGAAAAATCCAAATTATTGTTTCAGTAAATGACCTTGAGCGCAAAACGCTTTCAGTATCATAAGGTCGCAAACGGAATATTTACAATAAATATTTTTTTACGTCGATATACGCAGAGTCTAAATACTTTTGATTTTTCGAAGTGGAAAATGAGCATCAATAGACTTTTTAGCACACCTTACAAATATATCCTGTGGTTTCTATGTACACATACCAAACTTAGTGCATAATGCTCCTCCTTTTTCATAAAATGCTCCAAAGATTATAATAATTGTTCTAATGATAAATAATTGTTTTCCTGAGGCTCAAATTTGTTATCATAATCTTTAGATAATTTGAGACAAAATCCCCCATAGCGATTTTTGCTAAAATGTCGAATTAATCCTTGAAAAATCAACAAACTTTTGAGACATTCAACTTCGTTCATTTTTTTATGATTAGTTTAATGAAGAAGCAAAAAATGGTACACAATGTTTTCATTTTCAAATTGTCTAGATGTTATAATTTATTTCAAGTCGGGAAAAGATAATTTTGTGTAAATTGTTTGAACAATTGACCTAAATGACTAGGTTTCTTGTTTCAAAATCGCAAACAATAATCATATTGCTTGACAATAACGTGTCTACTAATTATTTTCATCATAAAAAATAACGCAAATACGTTGAAACATTTATTCTACACTGCAGATTCCTGTTATCCTGTATAAAAGTTAAACTGATTTTCCATAATAATGACTGAACGTACTTCTATAATGCCTAGATTTGTTCATGTTTTCATGTAGGAACGGTCTATTTTCAGTTTCTCAGATTCAAGATTCGCCCAAAGGGCGAGATACAAAAATGATGTCAAATTAATAATTAGGGAGAATTTAGTGACAAAACTTTGAGTGAATCACAAGTTTCTGGGACTTACTACTATGTATCTAAAAAAAAGTGAAAAATATATATTTATTATATTGTAACTGACAAAAAATGTAGGTGCATCAATAGTTCAATGCTCCTCAACTTCAATTGATACTGATATGTTAGCGCTACGATTCGAAAACTGGGTGCAATTTTAATAATTCTGCGGAATCGGTCCACATTGAGAGCAATTTGAAATTGATTAAAGGGGAAATAAGATTATGAGAATTCATCTTAAGGTTTAGCTTATTCATGCAGACTCTCGCAATTCATGAACTTTTTTAAAAGTTTGATCTTATTTTAAACTGGAAAGAAAATAAAACGTCAACCGAAAAAATTTGTCTTCGCACACTTTAACCAAAAACATTTTCTTGAGCGTGAAATGCGATATAGCTGTTTCAAATATTATATACTTACTCGGTGTCTCACTGGAAAATAAACTTCAGCAAAGTATGAAAGAATCTATATTATTGTAAGATGTTCTTTGAATATAATTAATTAATTTGGATGAAGCTCAAGTATTAGTAGCCTAGGCGTCACAGAAAGTTGTATTATTTATAATATATCTTGTTCTGTGAAAAAACATTACCCGTTGCTAATGGCAACCAGCATTTAAATCCACAGGCTACATGATCGTGAAAAAATTCTTATAAGAATAGAACTCCTCAGATTAAGTTTTCGGCAAACCAGAAAAAGCTGCCGCCTCTTGTTATTTAAATGAGTTAGCGATTGTTTCAGAGTTCAAACCTTCCAAAATGATGTAATTGAAAACTTCTTATTACCCCTGAACAACGATCTTTCGGCTACTTTTATTTTGAGAAAATCATATCTTCGGCCGACAGAAGACGTTTTGACGCATTTTGACGTCATGTCTTTTCTGACAGAAGGCAAAAATACATTATATATTTTATATTACACAATTATGTACAAACTACTGGGTGTTGGAGTTTAGCTCCTCTACCTTTGATTCAAATTCTCTCGTATACTGACATAATACCAAGGTCGGTTCTTCCTTAAGTATCTTGCAGAGTTTCTAATCCAATTATATTTCGGTGCAATTTTCTAGCCATTTTATAATTCAACTGTCAACACTCCAGCGATAACTTTCCATATTGTCACGCATGTTAGGATATGGACTAAATTTTCTTCTGCTATCCCACAGAACCTACATGACACGTCTTTAAACCCTTTATTTCCAGCTTTTCCTACGTTTCCGCATCTCAACTCAGCCTATTGTTCTTTATCTTTACCGTTAATCTGGTTCCTATCAAAATATTTTTCTCTGTCAATTCCTGTTTTTATATCTTTATCAATTTTGCAATAAGTTTAAGGTGTTAAATCACCAACTTCTTCCATTGCTTCAACTAGTTTTTTCCCCCATAATGAAGGATTTCTATTTTGTATGCCCCTTAAATCTTGCAGTCGCCGCGACTAGCTTGATGCTCGGCTAGCGACAGTCGGAAGCGACTCGCAGTAGTTAGTTCATTGATGAATTTCAAGAGAGGCAGATACCGTTCTGACCTCTCTTTCTCTCTCTTCCGGGAAACTGGAGAAGGCGGGCGGCCGATGCTCCTGCCACCCCTGCTGCAGCCAGTGTACCCCTCTCTTAAGTACCGTAGCTACAGATCTCAGTAGCCTCCCTCGAGTCCGAATGTTATTAGGCCTGCGGGAGGTCATAGCCGAGATTGAAACACTCGCGCTTAAGAACTTCGTTAATAGTCAATACAGACAGAAGCCGAACTGCGTAGCTGAACCAACGGACCTTCTTACGCCCTTCTAGCGGCCGCAGAGGCCTCGATGCCCTTCAACGGGCCAGTAACACTGCACTCCACTCTCCAGGAAACTACATACCCTGCCCTCTTTCATATTAGCCCGGTTTCCACGCCTCAATAGTATGACGATAGATGCCCCACAATGTCTGCCGCGCATACATAAAACCCTAAAAGATTCGGGCATGGCAAAAATATTCTCCACCCTCGACTTAAAAAGTGGTTATTGGCAAGTGCCAATGTCAGCAGGTTCACACCAGTTTATGGCCTTTTCAACGCCCGGTGGGTGAGGGGGGGGGGGGGGGGGGGGGGGGGGGGGGATTTCAATTGAAGGTCATGCCTTTTGGCCTGAAGAAAGCCCAGGGGATGTTCTAGAACCTAATGCGTCAGGTTTTAACTGAATAGTGGAGAGTCTACGCTATCGCATATCTGGATGATATAGTGATATATTCGTGCAACTGGGAACAGCCCCTGCTCCATTTAGACCTGATTTTTGAAAGGCTATCCATTCATGGACTCACTGTTGCTCCAGCAAAGTGAAGTTTCGACTAGAAAACCCTTCTGTACCTGGGACACGTTATAAGTACGGATGGAAACACGGCACCAGGAAAGTAATGCGCTCCTTCATGGGGGGATGCAATTGGGTAAAGGATTATATTCCTGACTCCCCCATAATATTAGCTTCTTTATCTAACATGCTTTTCACCAAGCGCCTTACAAGATGATACCTGAAGCCATTCAGCATTTCGAAGCGGCTAAGCTCGCCTTTCAGAGCCCAGGCACGCTCAGCCCACCAGATCGCGAACTTTGTTTTATTCTCCAAACCGATGCCAGCGCTCGCAGTATGGGAGCTTTGCTCATGCGAGAGGATCGGGATGGAAAACGGGGGATCATCTCATTTGCTAGTGCAAAATTCTCGCCCACCGAGACAGAAAGAGACGCGCGACAAACTCACTCGGTGGGACCTGTTCCTTAGCAGATTCGCACGCACAATTGAACATGTGCCGGGGAGGAGAAATAAACTACCCGACGCCTTGTCACGGCATCCTAATTCCGACGAGAATTCACCTGGCGAACCTACAATGCCACACTCTTTTATGAAATAGTGGAAGCTCAGCAAGAAGACCTGTCAATTAAACGTGACACTATCCGATGGCGGAAGCTTCAGACAGTGCTCCAACCGATGCTCGAGGAACAGGCATTTCTCGTCCAAAACCGCCTGACTGATTAGGGTTTCCGGCGAAAGGACACCAACTAAGATAAATGGAGATTGCAAGTCACCGAGAATATACGTTCGAGAGTGACATGGGAGTATCATGAAGCGGCGCTCGCCGGTCATCCCGGCACGGACGAGACGATAAGATCCATTCAGAAGCTGTTCTTTGGCCCGAAATAAACCGCGAATTTCACCGTTACGTGTCCGGCTGTCATCATTGCATATGTTATGAGCCGGTACGTGGGAGACAACCCGACAAGCCACATCCCCGCCCGCTTAACGAGCATGTGACACGGTCGCCGTCGATCTCATGGGACCATACCTGCGCACGAGTCAAGGTCACCGATTTATACTAGTAGTAACCGATCTTTTCACCCGCTGCACAGTAGGGTATTTTGGATTTGTTCGTGCAAATAACTGACGACTCATCAATTTTCAACCGAATTGAATTTTTTTTTTACTCGTGAATGAATTTACTGTCGGAGAGATACGCCACTATCACGGTTTGAATCGTCAGTTCGTCAAAAAAAAACATCGACCAATGTCGGCAGACACAAAAATCATAAAATTCAGATTCCGCGAGTAGTAAAATAATGAAAAAGAGTATAATGTCACTGGTATAACAATTGCATATCGCATATAACTTTCTTTAATTATTATTATTATCAATTTTACTGATCAAACTCTTTCATTAATTTCTTCAGAATAAACGTTTCTCGGTCGAATAATTTGAAAATTAAAGTATTAACGTTCTGAACGTTTATTAACTATTATTTAAAACTTTTATTGCAAAAATAGAATGAGAATAGAAAGTTTTGCACTTGTAATGGTTGAAAACATAAATAACAATGAGCATGAAACATTATTTGTACGAATTACCAAATATTACTGACATCTGAATAGCCTAAAAATCGGCCGACGACTGCCGACGTTGTTAGACTTTTTTTGACGTACTGTCGATTCAAACCGTAATAGTGGCGTATCTCTCTGACAGTAAATTTATTCACGAGTATAAAAAAAAAAGATTCAATTTGGTTGAAAATTGACGAGTCGTCGATTATTTGCACGAACAAATCCAAAATACCCTACTGTGGGCTAGGTCGAGGCGTTTTCTCTAAGGTCGTGTGATGCCCCCAAAATAATTTTTAAAACTAGAGGAGGAAGCTTTCAGCAGATACAACTAACCTTGACGTATTCTGAACGACAACGGCCCATAATTAATTGGCCATCCCTGGGCCGAGGCTAGCGACAGGTGGGGCTGCGAGCTATGGACAACGCCCGTCTCTCATGCACGAACAAATCCAACCGAGAGACGCAACCAAGAGTTGAAAAAGTGACTCAGGTTACATTTTCACTAGGGCAACCAGCGTACCTGGGACAACCATTTACCTAGGCTACTTCTCGGCCTTCGTAGAAGGCGCAACACGGTAACAGGAGTCACGCCGAGCCATCTCATGAAAAGGGCGATTCTTCGGCCAGGAGAGCAGAGCCAAGAGCAGGTTCTCGACAAACGACAACCAACAAACGAAGGAAGCGAGCGGAAAAACGATGCACTTTTACGATAGACAGCCTATCAGGCTTAATATGCTGCCGCAACCGCACTGCTACTTTTTTACCGTGGCGGTCGGGTGTACGTCCCAAACCATCAGCTTTTCAACAAACCTGCTGGCCAGGGAGGAGACGGATGACGACAGCTCGTATCATTCAGCAGAAAAAGACTCTGCCGAAAGCGTCGTAGGACGTAGGGGGGGGGGGGGGGGTGAAGTGATCACAAACGGACGTCGACTCGGCAACAACGGTGCTGCTGTGAGAGCGCACCACCAAACCACGGAGGCAGTCGTGCCTCCCAACAGGACTGCCAAAACGCACCCTAAAAATGTGAAGAGCAATAGAAATGGCTGACGCAAAGCACAATTAGGACAGTTAGTTAACAGGGCTGCCGGCACGCACCCTAATCACTGTAAGTATTGTAGGGATGGCTACTGAAAGGTACCATTATTAAATTTAGGCACCAGGGCCACCGAAACGCGCCTTGGTTAGTTCGACTTAAGAGTTAAATTTAGGACGGACTATTAGGGGGTAGGCATTACTTTCAAAACTTTCACCGGGGTAAGCAAACCCTATCCTGGTAAGGGTCGAGTTGTATGTCAAGAACATAAATTGAGAACACGTAAAATCAAACCACTGGGCTACGGGACCTCAACTCAAGAATTCCTGAAAACAGCATTTTGAGTAAAGGTCCTGCGTGACTAGATGACGATTTTACAGATTCTCTAAACGACGAGTTTTCTCACCCCGAGTGATTCATCTGGCAATTAGGACCCTTCCTGATTGCTTCCAAATTCCCCGGCCTGGCTCCGACAGTTTGTTAACACGTGCTTAGCCGTGCTGAAACCACGAACGAAAAACATCTGTGTCGAGGCAGAGACGTAAGCCAGCGTTCCTCTCCTTCTAAACCACGCACGCTCTCCTCTCCCTTTCTCTAAACTAATGACGAAAACTGCCCGTAACAAATCTGTCAGATAAGTCGAATGAGGTACGTGCGTCCGCTTAATTCACGAAACACGTGCATCGGTGAATAAATAGAAGATATTAAATAAATAGATCTTAGTGATTAAATGAGTAGATATTATCGAATTAAATGAATATTTAGTATAGTCTTGATAGTAAAAATTCTTTACTTAAGATAGGAAGTAGAGGGGTCTGATTATAGGCATGAAGGATATCACATACCACCGAACGATTATATAATAAAATTTAAAGGATTCAGGAAGCTCTTATAGCTGAGAAGGTTCATTTTTCAGAGAAACACCAACATTGTAGTAAACTATTAGCATTTATTATTAATAATAATCGTCAATCACTTTAACATCAACTGAGAACCAACTGATAAACATTTTAAGTGAGGATCGCGTTTAAATCAATTTGATGTAGAGCGATTCCGCACGAGGTGAATTGGTACCACGTTGAAAGCCATCTTTTACCGAACGGGAGAACCCCAGAAGCGGGAGGGGGCGTAAATCTTATAATGAAGTCAAATTAGCAATTAGTGTCCTGCTGCGCATGTCTTACATTCAGGACGAGATTTAAATGTAGTAGTTCACGTAACACGTGTGAACGTCTTCCCCCCTTCCCCTTGTAGAATATTAATTTAAATTACATGGAGTCGCAGATTTGATTCACATCCGTTACTTATAAATAAACTAAAGAACCCATGGTCTTAAGTGGCTGTGGACAGATTTCCGTAATTTTGCGTTGAAATTTTGTTTTTGCTGTTTTTACAGTAACGATGCGAACTTTACCATCTTTATCTGGATGGCATTTTTCAATCAGTCCAAGATCCCATTTACCAGGTGGCAGGTCTTTATTTTTTAAAAGGACGAGTGTACCGGGCAACAAATTGGGAGTTAAATATCTCAATTTGTTACGTTGCTCTAACGTGTTTAAATAGTCACTGCGCCAAAGACTCCACAATTGCTCAAGCCTCCCGGGCTGTGATCCCTGAAAAGACGATTGAGATGATGGTTTACACTTTTTCTGCTGCTTCCCACAAACCACCAAAGTGTGGTGAGGTGGGAGGAATAGAATTCCATCTCAAACCTTCAACGGCAAATTCAGCGTGTAATTTTGGATAACCTCGACGACTGCCAAATCTTCGTAGTGCTGCTATAAATCCTTCAGTCGTATAATCAGAAACGACCTCAATGTGGATAGCTCTAATAGTTAGGCAAACAAAAATGCAAATGTATGCCTTATCGATCTTTGCGTTACGAATTTTAGACAATTTGTCATTAAGTGGTCCAGCATAGTCAATCCCTGTATGTGCCAAATTATTTGTCGCAACACGCGCACAGTCAATTGTACGCCACTGTGAATTGTGCGTAAATGAGCATACCGTACAATAAGCTTACTAAGCACATGATGCATTCAAATGATGGGATGCTTTTCAGTGTACGATAAGGGTGAATGCTCCAAACGACCTCCTACTCGAATAAGACCATAATCATCTATGAATAGATTGATTTGCTTAATGGCACTTAACTTAGGGCAATATTTGCCCTTCTTCATCATTCTTAATTTTTTGGCTAATACTGTTACCCTCAACAATCTTGGCCAACTAGAAAACTTCACGGCCAAAGTCCGTTTTATATCAGAGTCAAATTCACCTGACACATTGGAATTAACAGTGACCGTTTGAGCATGCTTTACCTCATGTAATGGTAGATGGGTCTTGTCTTTCTCAGACAATTCAAGGTTAACAGGCCAATTTTTAGAAGATTGGACCAACCAGTTTAAGCCAGTCCACAAAAGTGAATGTCACGTTATTTCAGTCGGGGAAATCCCAAGAGAGGCAAAATCTGCAGAATTATCAGTAGTAGGCACATGATGCCATGATGCTTCCAGTAGTCGAGTAACTATGTCAGACACTCGCTTGACAACAAAAGTTGGCCATTTAGCCTCTGGCCTATCAAGCCAGGCAAGAACAATTGTTGAAACTGATCAGAGATAAGTTGAAGCAGACTCTAAATGTAACACAGTTTGAACGTGCTGCACCGCTTGTGTAAGCAATAATGCTGCAAATAATTCTAAGCATGACACGATAAGTTGTTTCAGAGGATCAAACATTCGAGCGATGGTGGATCAAACGGTACGTTTAGTGTAGGCATACTTAATCTCGATATCTGTGCGAATTTGCAATTAATCAAGTATGGGATCCCAAGAAAGTCCCAGAACGCGAATGATGCTTTGCTCTGATTCCCAGAAAGTTTTAATTCTTTTTGAGTGCTGGATTGGTCTACACATTATGACGAAATATTACTTGACCACTTATCTAACTGGAAACCACTGCGAGCCAAACTATCAATTAATTGATTTTTCGAAGCTTAAGCAGACTTAAGGTCGTCTGCTCCAAAAAGAACATCATCAACGTAAAAATTCTCCAAAAGAATTTTTGAACCTATGGGGTAACAAGAGGCCTCATCATGAACGAGTTGTTTTATAACTTTCAACACAAGATATGGAGCAGCTGCAGTTCCATATATTACAGTTAATAACCGGAATAACTGCAGCGAAATATCAGGATTATCGCGATAAGTTATCTTTTGATAATCAACATAACGTGGATCCATCAAAATTTGACGATACATCTTA
>NC_046663.1:131868924-131874170 GCF_010883055.1 Belonocnema kinseyi
CTTCATACATTCGCCATCGCATAACAGTAGTAGGGAGATCCGATTGTAATTTCGGCCCTACAAGCATGTGAGAATTTAAACTCGTGCCGTTAGTTGTCAAAATTGAGGCGTTAAAGACTACGAACAGGCACGTTGTAGTTGAGCTGTCTTTAATCACGTGGTGGTAAGGTATAGACACCAACTGCGTATCAATGTAGGGATCAGCTGACGTGACACGTTCCATATGACCAAAAGGTTCATACTCCGTCATGAAATTTGAGTATAGTATTTTATACTCTGGGGGATCTACTAATTTACGCTTAATATTTAACGATTGTTTCCGCGCGATGGAAAACGAGATTCCAATGTTAGTTGGTAACATTCCTCGAAATATCAGCAGAAGTACTCTCCAATGCTCCAACTATAATCCAGCCAAAGATTGTGGCCTGAGCAATTGGAGCGTCAATGGGACCCTTCATTAAACCCTATTTCATGATCGCAGAATAAACAAACAAGTGTGTCTAATGTCAGTTTAAGACTAGGATCGATTAAAGATTCTATATTTAATGTTACAATCGCAGTAGCTGTAGTCAAATGAGCTCCAGCTAAACCTTCTACAGTCGCATAAATGCGACGTCGTGGTAATCTCAATTTTTGGACCATTGTTTCTGTAATGAATAACTGATCAGAACAAGGATCGATTATTGCTCTTATTACTTAAGGGCGTCCGCTTGGACACTTTAATAATACTCTAACAGTACCAAACATGGCAGAACGGCGACGTCGTGTTCCTTTATGAGAAAGGTGTAACATATGTTTTGTCCCTACAATATTTTCAGACTCCAAATTTGAAAGATCACTATTATTGATAGTAGGAACAGCGTTACGATGCAATAACGATTCATATAACTTATTGCATCGATATTTACTTGAGCATTTATAGGGCCTATGACCAGATCGACTACAATTGAAAACACACATTATTCGTTTTAAATATTTCATAGCGCTGATCTATGTTTTTATATTGAATTTGTGGACACTTTCCGACTACGTGCTGAGATTTACATAAAACGCATGAATAATTTGGATTAACTGGGCCTGACTCGACTATAGAATAAGTATTTAATTTGTCAGTGGTTGTGTGATGAGATTTTTTATTTTTGTTTTGACGTTGATTGCTATTATCCTGCTTTTGAGGGGTAATAGCTTCTAACGCGTGGATCCGTTCCTTTAAAAAGATTTCAAATTCGCTAAGTTCTAGATACTCCTTAGTATTACTCAAGGATAATTCCCAGCCTTTCCTGGTTTGCCTATCGAAACGATTTACAATGTGATGTATAAAGAACCAATCGCATTGCACTTTTGCGTCACCTAAATTATCAAGTAAATCGATCGCTATCTTATATTTATTATAAATATGTCTCAATTCGAAACTCGATTCTTGATTAGAAGCAGAAATAGAAAAAAATCATCTAAAACTTTATTGATAATTAAATGTTTATTTTCATATCTAGATTTTAACGCTTCCCATGCCTTTTTATAATTTGCATTGATTATTGTAAGTGAACTTAACGTTTGTAATGCTTCACCGTTTAAACTTGATATACGATAATGAAGCTTTTGAACATTTAACTATACTCTATACTCTGTATACTCTATACTATACTCTCCTTCCATGAAGTATTCTTCTGTTTTTCTTTCGGCATCGGTGGCAACAGCGTTGAGCTGATTATGATACTCGCTGGCGAGATCCCAGCTTTCTCTTAGTGTATCAATTCTGCCTTGAACCTTAGCAGCTGTCACATAATCCTTTTCAATTTGATTAAAGTTGGAAATAGTACGCTAAATGAGTTCGAATGTGTCACGTTGTATATTTAATAGAGTTCTGAATGACATTGTTTCATTCGTAGCCATTGTGAATACAAATATACTCACTTTCAATTTACACATTCGCACATATCATTAGGTCACTTGACGAGAGAGAGAACAGTCAGTGGGATTGAGGGAGAAGCACATACACTTGTGATCTCGGGATTTAAGATCTCAATCATAAATCTCTCTACGAGATTATATGAGAAACTCATTTACGGAGTCACATCACTCATAAAACCACTTTTTAATGTTAACAAGTCGTATCAAAACTTTAAAGTAGAGATTGTTTCAAACAAAACAATCTTCAAGATTGCAGAGCCACGAGGTAAATGCTGCCGATTATTTCAGAACTCACTATCTTCCAAAAAATCACAGGATAATTCCAAATATCACCCACCCTGAGGGTCCCGGCCAGTCCGCCGCTGTATAGGCGTGAAGGATGTTACACAAAACCGAACAGTTAAATAATGAAATGTAAAGGATTCAGGAAGCTCTTATAGCTGAAAAGGTTCCTTTTTCAGAGAAACGCCAACGTTGTAGTAAACTATTAGCATTTATTATTAATAATAATCGTCAATCAGTTTAACATCAACTTAGAACTAACTGATAAATATTTTAAGTGAGGATCGCGTTTAAAACAATTTTATGTGAAGCGATTCCGCACGAGGTAAATTGGTGCCACGTTGATGGCCATCTTTAACCGAACTGTAGAACCCCAGAAACGGGAGGGGTCGTAAATCTTATAATGAAGCCAAATCAGAAATTAGTGTCCTCATGCGCATGTCTTTCATTGAGGAGGAGATTTAAATGTAGTAGTTCACGTAACACGCGTGAACAAAGTCGTTCAGGAAGTAGTAGACTAATTAAAGTAACCTCTGTTTAAATTAATTGTTATTAAATTCTTATATAAACTCGAACGAACGCTTCTATTGCGCCTAGCTCCACGATTCTTTTTGGAAAGTGAAGCTAGTTTAGTTTTATTGATTCTATTAAAAATTCATAATTTTTATTTGATTATTTTTATTTTTAATTTACAATTATAAGTTTTATTAAGTTCAAGCTAGGCTAAGATAGAGTGGTCGACGCGTGGAGACCGAGGCGAGCGGGCCTTGGCTAAAGACCCCCATCGCTCGGTTGCGACGTCATTGTCGATCCCGCAGCCAATCGGCAGGCTCGAACGCTGTCTCACCGCCACGGCTAGCTTGACGCTCGGCTAGCGAGAGTCGGGAATGACTCACAGTAGTTACTAGTTAGTTCGTTGGAGAATTTCAAGAGGGATAAATACCGTTCTAACCTCTCTCTCTGTATCGCCGTTATCTGAACAAACGTCAAGTCTTTCTAACTTCGTGAGTTTTTTCTTTCGTTTCAATTTACCCTCTAATACATGCACTACCACCGGCAGTTCTGTTGATACAGTGTACCATATTTTCATTACATAGTGCTGTCAAATCCTTGGAAAGGATCGAGTGGAGTTGACTCGAAGTGTTTGTGAGTGTTCGTTGTGTTCATCGGAGGCGTGGTGCGGTATTCCTTACGCCACCACACCTCTTGATGACAACTTGGCTTTTTTCATATCGTGCGCTATTTGGCTTAAAATGTTCATTTGTGTGTGTTCCTTCAGAATACACTCACTTTTTGAATTTTTTTCCAAGATGGCTAGCTAACGAACTTAGCCTTTATTTTGGATACCAAAAGAATATACCACAGGCTAATCTAATCTGTCAATTCTTTCGACAGATATCGTGCTAACAAACAGCCAGACAGATTCGTAAAAACCTGTTTTTCGGATTCAGGGGATCTAAAAACGTAGACATTTGACAAAAACTGAGGGTGTCAAATTTACACAAATCTAATACCTACTCTGATGAGAATGTGAAAATTAATTAATTTCCCTGGCGGACCGACGGAACCGAATGGAGTCTCTACAAAGTGCCCGTAAAGACCCCATTGGGTTACCATTCACTACCTTTTTAAAAAACTAAAAAAAAACAGCAAGATCAACTTTTAAGCTGTTGAAATTCGGATTCTACATTAAATTTTCTATCACAAACTCACGGAGTAATCACAATACTTTTTTTTGCAGCGTTAAAAAATTTTAAAAATTTCATTACCTTCTGCTGAAGGTGACTTCAAGCCCATCCATAATAGCTCAAGTGGTATGTGTTGCCTCGGCTCATCCATTAATGGTCTACTATACTCTATCTGTACCTACAAAATCTGGAAATTTGTATTCCAATCGTAAACACAGTAAATATAAATTTCGTATTCGAAATTATTATAAACAGAATCTTTACATAAGCTGATTTAGTTTTTAATTAATATTATTTATGCAAATAATTACACAACAAGAATAATATTTAGTAGCAATTACTATGTTCTAAAAATGGTCTCAGCAAATAATTATTTTTTATTATTTAAACATTTCTAATTTGATGCATCAAAAATTTTCAAACTAATAAAATGTTTTAACCGATAAAAGTGTTCAATAGCAGTTATTTTTCTATAAAAATATTTTTAAACAAGTAATTATTTTCAATTATTTAAACATTTAAAGTTTGAATCATTAAACAAGCTTTTGGTCATATGCTTTTCTGTTGACGCCAAAAAAGCAGGAAAAAGTTTCATCCCGATATCTCATGTGGAACTCACGCCACTCACCCCTAACTAAAATTGAAAAATTCAATAAAATCCACTTAATTACAAAATGCGCCAGGTTCTTGCAGATATGGTCATCTGTTGAGGCCAAAAAAGCAGGAAAAAAGTTTCATCCGCATATCTCATGTTGAACTCACCCCACTCACAGCTAAGCATATTTGGAAAATTCAATAAAATCAACCTGATTAAAAAATACGCCAGGTTTTTGCTGATATGGTTTTATGGTGACACCAAAAAAGCAAGAAAAAAGTTTTATCCCCATATATCATGTGGAACTCACCCCGCTCACCCCTAACTATAATTGGAAAATTCAATAAAATCCACCTAATTAAAAAATGCGCCAGGTTTTTACTGCTATGGTTTTCTGTTGATGCCAAAATAGCGGGCAAAAAGTTTCATCCCCATATCTCATGTGGAACTCACCCTACCTACCCCTAAGTATATTTTTAAAAATCCATAAAATCAAACAAATTAAAAAATACGCCAGGATTTTACTGATATGGTTTTATGTTGATGCCAAAAAAGCAGGAAAAAAGTTTCATCCCCACATCTCATGTGGAACTCACCCCACTCACCCCTAATTATATTTGAAAAATTCAATAAAATCCACCTAATTAAACAATGCGCCAGGTTTTTGCTGATATTGTTTTCTGTTGATATCAAAAAAGCAGGAAAAAAGTTTCATCCCAATATCTCATGTGGACCTCAGCCCACTCACCCCTAAGTATATTTTGAAAATT
>NC_046663.1:131874270-131876089 GCF_010883055.1 Belonocnema kinseyi
GATATTGTTTTCTGTTGATATCAAAAAAGCAGGAAAAAAGTTTCATCCCAATATCTCATGTGGACCTCAGCCCACTCACCCCTAAGTATATTTTGAAAATTCAATAAAATCAACCTAATTAAAAAATACGCCAGGTTTTTGCTGACGTTCTTTCCTGTTGACCCCAAAAAAATAGGGAAAAAGTTTCATCCCCGTATCTCTTGTGGAGCTCACCCCACTCACCCCTAAGTATATTTTGAAAATTCAATAAAATCAACCAAATTAAAAAATACGCCAGGTTTTTACTGATATGGTTTTATGTTGTTGCCAAAAAAGCAGGAAAAAAGTTTCGTCCCCATATCTCATGTGGAACTCACTCGACTCTCCCCTAACTATATTTGAAAAATTCAATAAAATCCACCTAATTAAAAAATGCGCCAGGTATTTGCTGAAATGGATTTATGTTGACACCAGAGAAGCAGGAAAAAAGTTTTATCCCCATATATCATGTGGAACTCACCCCGCTCACCCCTAACTATAATTGGAAAATTCAATAAAATCCACCTAATTAAAAAATGTGCCAGGTTTTTACTGCTATGGTTTTCTGTTGATGCCAAAAAACAGGAAAAAATTTTCATCCCCATATTTCACGTGGAACTCACCCCCATCACCCCTAAGTAAATTTTGATGATTCAATAAAATCAACCTATTTATAAAATACGCCAGGTTTTTTCTGATATGGTTTTTTTTGACGCCAAAAAGTAGGGAAAATGTTTCATCCCCATATCTCATGTGGAACTCACACCTAAGTATGTTTTGAAAATTCAATTAAATCAACCTAATTACAAAATACGCCACGTTTTTGCTGAAATAGTTTTCTGTTGACGCCAAAAAAGCAGGAAAAAAGTTTCATCCCCATACCTCATGTGGGACTCACCCTACTCACCCCTAAGTATCTTCTGCAAATTCAATAAAATCAACATAATTAAAAAATACGCCCGGTTTTTGCTGATATGGTTTTCTGTTGACGCCAAAAACGTAGGAAAAAAGTTTCGTCCCCATATCTGATGTGGAATTCACCCCACTCACCCCTAAGTATATTTTAAAAATTCAATAAAATCCACCAAATTAAAGAATACGCCAGGTTTTTGCTGATATGGTTTTATGTTGACGCCAGAATATCAGGAAAAAATTTGTATTCCCATATCTCATGTGGAACACACCCCACTCACCCCTAAGTATATTTTGAAAATTCTATTAAATCAACCTAATTAAAAAATACGCCAGGTTTTTGCGGATATGGTTTTAGGTTGATGATAAAAAAAAAGAATGTTTCATCCCCATAACTCATGCGGAACTCACGCCACTCACCCCTAACTATGCTTGAAATATTCAATAAAATCCACCTCATTACAAAATGCGCCAGGTTCTTGCCGATATGGTTTTCTTTTGATGCCAAAAAAGCAGAAAAAAAGTTTCATCTCTCTGTCTCATGTGAAACTTACCAAACTCACTCCTAAGTATAATTTGAAGATTCAATACAATCAACCTAATTAAAAAATACGCCACGTTTTCCCTGATATGGTTTTCTGTTGACGCCAAAAAAATAGGGAAAATGTTTCATCCCCGTATCTCATGTGGAGCTCACCCCACTCACCCCTAAGTATATTTTTTCTTAAAATTCAATAAAATCAACCAAATTAAAAAATACGCCAGGTTTTTACTAATATGGTTTTATGTTGATGCCAAAAAAGCAGGAAAAAAGTTTCATCCCCATATCTCATGTGGAACTCACCCGTCTCTCCCCTAACTATATTTGAAAAATTCAATAAAATCCACA
>NC_046663.1:131876189-131889063 GCF_010883055.1 Belonocnema kinseyi
TTGATGCCAAAAAAGCAGGAAAAAAGTTTCATCCCCATATCTCATGTGGAACTCACCCGTCTCTCCCCTAACTATATTTGAAAAATTCAATAAAATCCACATAATTAAAAAATGCGCCAGCTTTTTGCTGATATGGTTTTCCGTTGATGCCGAAAAAGCAGGTAAAAAGTTTCATCTCTCTGTCTCATGTGAAACTTACCAAACTCACTCCTAAGTATATTTTGAAGATTCAATAAAATCAACCTAATTAAAAAATACGCCACGTTTTCACTGATATGGTTTTCTGTTGACGCAAAAAAAGTAGGGAAAAAGTTTCATTCCCATATCTCATGTGGAACTCACCCCTAAGTATATTTGGAAAATTCAATAAAATCAACCTAATTAAAAAATACGCCAGGTTTATGCTTATATGGTTTTCTGTTGACGCCCAAAAAGTAGGAAAAAAGTTTCATCCCCATATATCATTGTGGAAATCACCCCACTCACCCGTAAGTATATTTTGAAAATTCGATAAAATGAACCTAATTAAAAAATACGCCACATTTTCACTGATATGGTTTTCTGTTGACGCCAAAAAAGTAGGGAAAAAGTTTCATTCCCATATCTCAATGGGAACTCACCCCTAAGTATATTTGGAAAATTCAATAAAATCAACCTAATTAAAAAATACGCCGGGTTAGTCGCTTCTCAGTGCTGTAACTTGTAAATGCGTAAACATAAATGTCTGAAGTTTTGACAGGCGTAATTTGAAGGATCAAGCTCGACGAAAATGGTTCACATTAGTGAATACTAATGTCATCTATTAGAATTTTCAGGTACTTATCAGACTGCCTAGTAGTTATAAGTGAATAAAATAGGAATATTTATTCAATTGATTTAATATGTTAGAGTCTGAATCTACGCAGAAAAAACGAAAGATGAAGTTGCCATCGATGCCAGGTGAAAGATTCAACGCAACAAAAATTTACCTTGCCAGATAAACTTTACATGAATCGCAGATAATTTCCGATTTTTAACCTTGCTAGGATAATCTTTCGCCTTATAATCGCTCCATATTTATTTGAGGTGTATCGAGAATTACAACACCAACGCTATCTATCGCCGTTTAACTTCAATAAATTGGAGAACAATGGAGATGCCAATCTGCAAGTTGCTTTTTGCGCTTTCTGCGTAATGGTATTAAATAGGTTCTAGTTCGTCTACAATAGTGTAACTTATTTCGGAGGAGATATAAGTATCAGTAAGAATAATTTTTTTCGTGTTTACTGCTGCTGATGCTACATGTTTTACCGAAATCTGCTCACTTCAGCGTGACGCAGTAGACTAGATCAGAATTATTCTCCTTACCTCGGTGAAACTTTAGCCGAAATATATTTAATTTTTAACCGTTGCAAGTCTTACCCGCAACAAATTTTAACTTTTGTTTTTTCTCTATTGTTTTAAATCTGATTTCTCTATTTATAGCTCGAATTCACTCATACTCTGTCGTTTTCCCACTGTCTCTAAGGGTGCCGTAGAAGACGACAGCTTTTATTCCATCGTAGGATAAATTTTTGCCAAATAGCATATAATCTTTAACAAGGGGAAAATTTTATATACGACAAAATTTAACTTTAGTTTTTTCTGTGTATTTGTATGAACTATTTTGGAAGGCTTTTTTATTTTAATTCTTACATTTAATTAAATACTTCATGGGGTCCTGTGTATTGACACGCCAGTTTACTGTGTTTTGCACCTTATATTAAAAAAACACTATCTCCGACCTTGACATTTTGTGGGTTAATTTGTTGGTCGTAGTATAATGTTCCTTTTTCTTTTGCACCTATAAGGTTTTTTCTTGCAGCTGACTGTATATCATGAAGTTTCGTGATTAAACTTATTAAATAATCATCATAATTTTCTAGTTTCTCGTGCGGGAGTGATGGTTCGCTAGAAGGCCTAGCAAATCAACCGAAAACTAGTTCAAATGGGGTACATTTTGTGCTCTCATGATGATTTGTAGCATTTGAGAAGGTAGCGTATTCGAGCCAATCGTCTCATTCGACATTTTTATTAACAAATTGTTTGAGGTATTTTTGAAGAACATGATGGGATCTTTTTAAAGACCCTTTGGATTGGGGATAAAAAGCTTTTGTCTTGAATTGCCTGATTCAAAAACGGTTCGCTATATGTCACATTAAGTTACCTAAAAAGTTTTTTTCCTGATTGGCTAGAACTCCTTTGGGCGAACCGAATATACATAAAAACTTTTTAGCAAATTCATCTGCTATAGTACTGGCTTATTGATTAGGTAAAGGTGTATGGACTATATATTATAGATTGCTGCTGTTCTTTATTTGCGCAGTCAATAATTCATTCCCTTAAAAATTATTATTTTTCACCATAAATATGAAAATATATCCTGTACTATGCATTGTATTTCTGGCCAATCAATGTGTTCAATTTTTATGCAGTAATTATTGATATTATTTTAAATTTTTCTACTAAATATCTTATCGAATAAATTGACTTTTTAGTGTGATCTATGGCTTCTGACAAACTGCTATCGGATTGCATTTCAACAGCTAATTTTATGTGATAAAATTGCCCTTTTTTATTGCCTTATTTTTGCCTAGAACAAGATGCTTGAATTCATGTAGTTCATTTCTTTTTGCTAAACTTTTGGATCCATTATCTTTAGCTATGCCTATTTTTGATGTGAATTATGCGTAATTATCTTTCCTCATTCTCAGTTGATTTCTACATTTTACTACGATTTTAGGATCTTGACCTACCTTTCGTGTATCTACTTGTTGCGCGTTCTGTGTCTGCCAATCAATACTGGAGTTTTCTAAAGGGGGATTTGTTTCGTTCTTGTCTGTTCTAATTTGTTTATAATATATTAACATTTCTTTCTGTACCAAAAAAATCTCATCTTCGGATTCGCTTGAGAATTCATTAGTTTTATTAAAATTATTATTTGTATTTCCTATGAGTATTTCTTCGTTCTAATCTTAATACTCTTCTTTACTTGATTCTTCAGAGGTACTAAAATTTTCATAAAGCGGTTTTTGTATATTTGTTCTTAAGAATTCTGGAACTCAATGCTTAATTTCGAATATTTCTTGATTTTTATTTTCTTTCAAAATATTAGACTTTGATTCATTTATTGATGTTTTTTCTTCTTACTTATTTTTCTTCATTTATTTCTTACCATAACGTTTCTGAATTAGTTTTATGTTCATTGATTTCCTGATTTTCTTGCGTTTCTACAATTTCTTTATCTATTTGTTACCTTGAGTTTCTAGGTTTCTTAGAGTTTCTGAATTTCTTGATTTCTTATAGCTAACTTCAGTTTCTGGATTGTCAGATTTCTTAGAGCTAATTTGAGTTTCTGGATTTTCTGATTTCGTAGAGATAACTTAAGTTTCTGGATTTCTTAGAGTTTCTGAATTATTTCTATGAGTTTCTTGATTTCTTATATTTCGTATTTCCCCCCTAGTTATTGCTGCATTACATTTTGCATTTATTCTTTCCTCCGAGTTTATTGGATTTACTGTTTCTTGTTCCAAATTTTCTGTTATTAGAATCTTGATTTTATTAATATTTCCTTTTAAGTTTGCTGCATTTTAAATACAGTAAAACTCTTCTATATCGCCGATTATTGAGCTGGCGGTGGGTGGGAACTTATTAATTACAGCCCGCTCTGCTTTTGTTTATTTACGTCTAAGTGCTCGCCTGAGTGACAACCGCAGACGCCGCGAATCCTGCACAGCTCCTGTTACACCCACCTGCAGCGCGGCATCAATTCTCGGAAGAGCTATAGAAGGGAAGGCTATTGAAGGGTATCATTGTATTTAGAAACGTTTTAATTATTTATTAAAGTATAAATATAAAAGGATTTATCATACGGACAGAACTTTCGGCACTTGTTTTTATATGGGTAGTTTTTGTATTATTATCCGAAATTTGGTTTTTTGGGTTTTTTTTTTCTAAAGTTTCGTAATTTATTTTTTCAATCTATAATTAATATTTTTTTGATTTTCTTCATTACGAGAATTTTCTTAATATACTTCATTTTCTTTATCTTTTTCAGCATCTTCAATATTTTGGATTTTGAGGTTTTCATTCGAAAAATCCTTTTGTCCATTAATGTCCATTATTGTGTTAAATCTTTGTAGATGTTCCTCTAAAGACTTAACATACATGACTATCATCAAGGTATAAAATAATTCTGTTCCGATTATACCCGGTTGGGTGATGTTCATAAGCTTTGAAGGAGCATTTTTTATCCTAAATGGCATTCGTTTAAATTCGTAATGGCCATAAGGGGAGTAAAAGATGTTTAATGTGCATCTTCGGGACTCATTTTGATTTGATGAAATCCAGAAGCTAGGTTAAAAACTCAGAAATATTGTTCGTCTCCTACCTGTTTTAAAATTTCGTCTATATTTGGAAGGGGAAAAGAATCACTTACTGTTTCGTTATTTAATTTTCTGAAACCGAGGACCACTCTCCATTTTTTATTACCATGAGAATCTTCCTTTTTTGGAACGATTCATACTGGAGTGTTATTAAAGGATTTAGGCGGTTTAATGATTTCTTTTCTAAGTAGGTCATCTATCTGTTTGAGTAGTTCATCTTTATGAATGGGCGAGAATCGATACAGACGCGTAAAAACAGGGTGGTCTTTGGTCGTTGGTATCTTGTGTTAGAGAACACTCGTAGCGGTCAGTCGTTCTCCGGAGATATAGAATCTACCTACATTATTTATTATTAAATTTTCTATGTGTGTAAGTTCTTCTGCATTTAAATGTTGTAGACTGAAACGGTTCATTATAAAATTTATTCAACATATAAACTATACGCCACTGACCGCTTTTCGAAAATTCCTGGGCGAAGGAGTTATATTGCTCACATACACGGTTACGTGAAACGGGTGTGATTGCGTGCGCATTCACTAACGAAAAAGAGGGGATGAACGGGTCTGGGGAATGGAAAGACCCACTCGATACGAGCACGGATTGACGAAGATTACTCTGCGCCACAGTACCCCGACTCCCATGTATTTTTCTGGCCACAATTTTGGTGTGCCAACCCAGGAAAACAGAACCGATAGAAAGCGAGTCGGTTTGTATTGCGTATCTGTCATTTACAGATTAAAAGAATAAAAATACAATCGGTTGGCCACATTTTTAATCAGTCACCTATGCGACGTGCTTTAAATCTGCTATTCCACATTCATCAAAATGCTGAGTGAATAGAGTTGAATAAGACTGACTAACCTGAAATAGTTTCTATGAGCATTCTACGATTCATTAATAAGCATATGAATGGGTTGAGATTCAATATGAAATGGAGTTCTTAGAAGATCACACCCAATGGTAAAAGTACGATGCGCACATAGCAATTTTCAATAAGCGTCAATCTGTCAATGTTAGGTTACCACAGACTGTGTTGAACTGAGTGGACTATGCAGATTAGAATTTTAAAGAATTATTCGTCTCGAATGAGAAGTATGAGGTAATAATCTGAATAGTACAATACTGATTGATCAAAAATTACAGAAATTCAAATTAAATAATATTGTAATATATTATAATTGATGCGACAATTTATTTATAAAGTCAATGATTATTTTTTTGTAATTCTCTTTTTAGAGTAGTTTCATTAGATTATCCTATACAGGAATTATAAGATTCACACTGAATTAAGCGCCAGTGACATTCATATTATTCAGTGCACATGCTAATGGCTGCAGGGAGTCCACGTGTTAGAAACAAACTCCGTAATTCGCTTATATCCATTTGCATCACAAGCATCCAAATGTTCAGAATTTCAATACCCACATTTTTGGTTAAGGCATTTTCGATAAGATAAAATGTGTGTGTTAGTTTTTGTAAATTTAAGATCCATATATTGTAAATGTGAAATAAATAAATTTTTAACATTCTGATGCGGTGTGACGTAAATATGTCAAACAAAAAAATGTTCAGAAGAATCAATTAAAATGCCTGAAAATAAATAGTCTGTAAATAAAAATAGACTACATGTATGCCAGGATTTTCTTAAAAGTTGCCAATTGGACTATTATTTAATTAATAATTTTAACTATTTAAATTAAGTTTGTTTTATTTAAATTAATAACTTTCTATCGGAATTATCGTTCCTCTATCAGTTAATGCTGATTCATAATCAGTACTGAATGGGTCCGAGATCAAAATTACGTGGCCGATTAAAAAAGTTAATTTCTCATTCAAAACTCACTCTAACCTATGGGCGGCTATCTAGAATTCCAGTGACAGATACGCAATTCAGAAGACCTCAAAACCCATTTAAATGCAAGTGAATGGATTTTTGTTTCCTGGGAACTGAGCCATCATCAGTTGTCTCGGAGAATGAAATTTATCTATGACGTGACATAGTAATCTCATAATCATTTTCAATGATCGTTTTGTTTATTGTTAATGATATACATATTGCTGAACATTGTTAGTTTCTTTTAAACGTGTGCAAGTGTCGGTTTAAAGTTACATACCATATATTAAATGGCCCAATTAAGTTGTAACTATAGAATAACTTTATAACATTGCTGTAGGTCATCTTTAAATTGTAATTGGTAGAATAACCTACACATTTTTCGATTCACAATTACAATTCAAAGAGAACCTAAAGCAATGTTATAAAAGTATTTTATACTTACAACTTAATTGCGTCACTTGATATATGTTACGTAGTTATAAACTGACACTTGCACACTTTCAAAAGAAACGAATAATGTTTAGCAATATGTATATCATTAACAATAAACAAAACGATAATTAAAAATGATTTTTAGGTTACTATGTGACGTCATAGATTAATCTCATTCTCCGGGACAACTAAAGATGACTCTGTTGGTGCACCAAATATGTGGCCATAAAAATACATGGGAGTCAGAGTACTGTGCTCTGCGCTCGATACAAGAGTCTTTATAAGAATAGGAAATCTCCGAAACTAATTTATTTCTATCTCTATAGCGGCCGCCACATAGGTTCCTATTCCCCAAAAGAGAACGTGTTTTCAATATATTTAATTCCTAGTAATTGTAACGACAGATACACTTAAATAGATATTTTCTATCCCCCAAAAGTGTTCGTATTTTTAGATAACTTTTGAAAATATATTCTTAATCAATTCAAGTCCGCCTCTCTAGAGTTAAAATTATTTTAATTCACACATTTAAATAGATTTCTTTAATGCATTTCTTAACACGTTTAAATAAATTATTAGAATATAAATAAATATAAATTTGAATATTTTTCGAGTTTATAAGTTATGAAAAGATTAAATCATGAAAAATAGGTTAAATAAATGCTTTCGTTAAATTTTACTATGTCGATTGAGAGGAATAGGATTTGCACTTTTTCTGAATTCAACGCTTATTACTGGGATTGCCACGGCAGATGGTTATCCCAGGACGGGCTCTTAAGGGTTTTCGGCCAGCTCCGAATTGGTAACAGGTGGAGGAGTAGATACCACGATAATCATTCTTTTAAATATATATATAGGTATGTTCAAGAAGATATAGATATTTAATTAATCAAGTGAAATAAATCTCAAATTTTGCCATATAAAGAAAATAAATTTAACAACTTTAATAGCATAGATTATGTCGAGCGTAAGGATCGCTAGCGGGCCGAAGAAACCGAAAGGAGCCTCTACAAAGTAACCTTAAAGATCACACTGAGTTCCCCTTTGGTTCCTTCTTAAAACAACTCAAAAACAGCAAGATCAACTTTTAAATTGTTGAAATTCGGATTCTACGTTAAAATTTCCATTGGAAACCCACGGAGTAATGGCAATACTTTTATTTGCAGCGTTAAAATCTAAAAAAAAATGTCATTAACTTCGGCGGAAGGTGACTTCAAGTGCATCCATAATAGCTCAAGTAGTATGTTGCGCGCGAAGTTTATAAATAAAATCTCTCTCTCACTTGCATTGCAGCATTGTTGTCTGATGTTCCCACTACGTGGCGCTAGCATCCAAACAAAATTCTTAAAGTTACCGGCGGAACGCTTATTAACTGCTACTAAAAGAAGATGCACTTGAAGCCGCCTTCGGACCATGTAAATGACAGGTATTTTTTAAGTCTTTAAGGGTACTTTGTAGAGGCTCCTTATGGTTCTTCCGGTCCACCATGGATGTTGATTCTTTCTAACCCGTTTAAATACGAGAGCTCAACAATTAACTGCTAGCAACACTTACATAATAATGACGTTATCATTATGTTGTAAATAAAAAATAAAAAAAGCAATGGAAAGAAAACCAAACGATTTTTAAGGAATTGAATAAAATGATTTTTCTTTAATCCGTCTTGAATCCTGGAATCAAAAATCTTTTCTAGCCCCTTTCTTAATGAACGTGAAATGACGGTAAAACTTCATTCACAACTCACAAACTAATGAGTAAATAATATACAATTGGAATTTGTTAAAATTTGAAATTTCATGGGGTTTTTAACTTGTTTAAATGCGGGAGCTCATCCAATGAGATATCTAATGTTATAAACCTAAAATGATGCACACCTTTTTAATTTGCATAATAAAAAAGTAAGCTAAAAACAATCCTAGACATTTGTAATTTAAAAGAGGATTAAAATTATTCAGGTCAAATAAACTTATGTTTGCAGTCCAGTACAGCCTGTCGGAAAAGCAAAATCAGATGAAAATATAGAACCCACGTACCCTTACTGTTTTGAGATCCACACCTTCTTCGCCAAAAAGAACCATTATTAAACACTTGTCCATAAATAATGTAAAAAACAATGAAGACATAACGCATCCTTGTCTAACTCCTTAAATAGTATCGAAACAGTCACTCAAATTCCCATTTACCCTTACACTCGCTTTCCTACCCGTATATATTGTTTTTATAGCTTGTAGGATCCATCTATTGACTCTATACTATTTCAGGATATCCCAAAGTTTACTTCTATCTACCTTGACAACAGATTTTTCTAAATTGCGTCCATTCCGTGATTTCCATGAATCGGGTAAATTTCGCGAATCTCCAGAATTCCTTGAATTCCATGGACTTCGTAAATTTCATAAATCCGTGAATTCCGTGAATTCCGTAAATTCCGTAAATTCTGTGCATTCAAAAAATTCCTCAAATTCTATCAATTCATAAATTTCATGGACACGCGCGTTATATACTATACACTAACAAAAAGTTTGGCTCCGTCAGAAAATGTTTCTTTGTTGCCAGAAACCAGTTTCCTGAAAAATTATTTATATTTTTTTTTATTTTCGCTTTAAAACTTCTCGAGATATTCAGCCGTAAGTGTGATACAAAAGTGTTACTGGCTACTGGACTTGTATTGTAAAATTCTAATACATGTGAGGTACGGTCCCAATGCCAGCATTTGGAAACTACAACATTATATTTTGTAACGTTACCTTAGGTTTCGAAAATAAACTTCCAATACATGTAGTGGAAGATTCCAACAGAAATTTTTAACAGGGTGCCTATGTGAAGGAAAAGCGGGAGAGAATGTTTCAAGAACTCAGGATGGTTTATGAAAGAATTGATTGTGTTACTAAAAATTTAACTGCTAAAATACATAGAAAGGAAAGTAGTTTAAACGAAAGATAAAAAACTAATAAAAAACTTGAAAACTAACTAATTTATAATAAGATTTGCAGTACAGTCAATATTTAACGGGAAAACTCTTAAAGTCAGAATATGCGACCAAATCAAATCTGAGGTTTTCACTGCTGCGTGGCGCTAGCATCCAGACAAAATTCTAAAAATTACTGACGGAACGCTTATCAACTGTTACTAAAAGAAGATTCTCTTGAATCCGCCTTCAGCCCATGTAAATGACAGAGGCTCCTTTCAGTTTCTTCGGTCGCCAGGGATAATAAACAATGTGAAAGATCTCATTCCACCACCCTCCGAAAGGGAAATAGTAAAATGTTTATCGAGACACTTCACTGCAGAAATTCAAACGGTATTAATTATGAGAAACACAAATATCTAGGAGGAATTAACTGAATTTTTAGAAGCATTAGACCAGGCAGGGACGGTTAATTTTTCTGAGCAGTATTAATCCCGTCCAAATTCAACATATAATCAAACCCATTATAATGGGCATCAACAATTCCGTCAAAACGATAGAAATGATTTTAGAGGTATTAATAAATATCCAGAACAGAGTTATCCGCGAGAAAATCAATATAAAAACAATTTCGAGTATGATCAGCAAAAATAAAATTTTGAAAATAATCGATCTAAATACCAAAATAATCATTCAGCTATAAATCGCGATTATGATTGCCAAGATCGATATGATATTTCAAATGAGTCATTATATATGGGGACGATATGACGATAGAAACCATAAATTTTAAAATCGTCAGAACCTTGTAGCTGACAACAACATGAGTCGTGAGCATCGGGGTTATGAACATAAAAATAATAATAATGAACATAATAATAATTCTTATAATAATCATAATCAGAAAGCTTTAAGGGCTAGCGTAGAAAATGTCATTTATAAACGAGAATATCACTGCCCAGAAAATGTAAGCTTTAGAAATGGGCGAAACAAACAGCGAGCAGGTAGAAATAATGTAAGCGATATTAATGCGGCAAATGAAATACCACGTAATAATTATAGAATTATGCGAACTCGTTATCTATAACAAAATGTAGAAAATAATTATTCCATAAATAGTCAAAGTGACTCGAGAAATGCTCGAGCCTCGATTTAGTCAAATGTAATGCGATAGAGGCAAATCCGGGGCCTAATTATTAAAAAAACTTCTTCCGTTAGATATGCGCCGAGATTCATTAGAAAATGAAGATAATGATATAACATAAGGACTCTCGATAAATAATGCAAATAGGGATACAATATACAAATACAAAAGCGTTAATAAAGACAGGAAGCGAGGTTACTTGTATAAAAAAAATTTTATGAAAATAACATCGAGAGATTTAGTAAGTGCTAATTGTTACATATAGTAGGAACAAGTATAGTCGGTGCTTCAGGAGCGAAATTTGTACAATTGAATCATTATGTACATGCAAATTTTGAAATGGGAAACTGGAATGATGCCTACACTTTCTTGAATGTTCCTAAATTAAATATTATTTTATTATTATACCATTAAGCCATTTCCCTTTCGGGGTAGGCGTGACCCACTCGGTGGGGAAAGGAGTAATGTGGGGAAGGAATAGAGAATTTTCAGATTGACCCAGACTTCTCGTGTTATTTATGTAAATAACACGTTCGTTCCGCAACACTGCTCCGACCCAGGTTCCTGATCAGTCTCTCCAGCAATCATCTTAATTGAAGATTCTCACAAATTCATTATATAAGGTTCCCCGCTTGGGTCCATTAGTGGCCAAGGTCTTTTGTTTCAGGCATCATTCACTCTACTGACACTCACTTTATGAACTATTTGCCGTCATACTTTCCTGTCCTGGCATACTTCTCTAGCTTCTTTTATGTCCATGCATTTTTTCATGCATGCTTTCGTGTTTCTGTGACTTCTTATGTCTCTTCTAACTAGAGTCTCATTCACACATTATAACCATTCTTTTCGCGGTCTACCTCTGGGAACACTGCCATTTACTTTACCTTGATACACTTGTTTCGTTGGTCGTTCATTTGGCATTTTCTCAAAATGCCTGAACCATCTTAACCGATTTTTTTCCCATGTGTCTACTAGCGTCCCTTCTGCACCACATTCTTTTAGAATAATCTCGTTACTTACTTTGTCCATCAGACTTTTTTAGCATATTATGCGCATGAATCTCAGGTCTCGTGACAGTCGGTACAAATATAGAATTATGTATTGCCGTTTTAGCTTCATTTGATATATTTATACTTCTGATAAGGCGACTTGCTCTACCAATAACCTTCTTACCTTCGTTTATGCGTCTATATAATTCCTCATTTATCTTCCCGTCCCTAGTAAATAAGCTACCAAGGTATACGAACTTATCAACTTGTTCAATTCTCTCATCATTTCTCACTCTTTCCTTCGAACACCATAGTTTTTGTTTTATTTGCGTTCATTTTGAGGCCCATGCTCTTCATGCTTGCATTTAGTTTATTCTACATTCTTTGTAAGTCTTCGATTGACTCTGCCATAACAACCTTATCATCTGCGAACGCTAACCCACATACCCTTACTGTTTCGAGATCCACACCATCCTCCGTTATAGTTATAGTTTGTTGTTGGATCCCCAAAATTACATAGTACTCTTTCTGTATCCTGATTTCGGATGCCCACCCATCCGTTCATGTCTCCTAGTAGAATTATTCTTTCCCCATGTTCGCAAATAATTATTGTGTCATTTAAAGTGTCCCAGAAGGCATCTTTTACTTCTCTGGGATCACTATCAACTGACGCGTAGCATGCTATGATAAATAGTCTTCTGATTCATACTTTCCTTCTAACCCATAGCAGTCTGGGAGATACAAAATCACGGCATTCGAGATGCTGCTTTGCTTTTTCATTCAAAATCAGACCTACTTCTTGTCTACCATGTTATACACTGTCTACTCCTGCCCATATTGCAAATCCGCCTTTCAACACGCCATTTTTTATGTCTTTAGTTTCGCATCCCTTTTACTCCATAGTTTCACGCAATTCTTTTACTTTGAGATCATTTACCCGCCGAAAATTCCAAACACCCAGTCACCATTCGTCGCCTGAAACATGACCTTTAGATTTTCCGTGTGCATGCCTTTTGTCAATTAAAGTTCCAGTCCTTTCCGAGGCTATTTTGTAGTTTGTACCAGGTGTATACACATGAAACCGGTATTGCCATCTAGCGGCCAGTAGGCACACTTGTAGGCACTGTCGGAACTACCATTTGTGCTAATTGGCGTATTGTC
>NC_046663.1:131889163-131890346 GCF_010883055.1 Belonocnema kinseyi
GATTTGAAAGCAGCGTTTGACTCAGTGAATAGAAAAGTACTATGGCAGGCAATGAAAGAGAGGGGTGTAGAGGAAAAGTTAGTGGAGAGGATAAAGGAAATTCTGACTGAAACCAGGATTAGGGTGAAAATAGGAAAGAAAAAAGGGCAGGTTTTCTGGACAAGCCGAGGTCTAAGGCAAGGGTGCCCTTTGATTCCGTTACTATTTAGTATGCTATTGGCAGACTTAGAGGAGAAGCTAAAGGAGAAAGGGAAAGGAGGAACGTCTTTGGGCAATAGCAAACTATACTCTCTATCATAAGCGGACGATGTAGTTCTATTAGCAGATGATGAGAAGGGGATGAACCTAATGATGAGAATCTTCGAAGAGTATGTGGGAACAAAAGACCTGACGGTGAACGTAGATAAGATAATTCCAACTATTTTTTTCAATTTTTCTGGTTGAAAGTAGAACTGCTTTGTTAAAAATTTAGTTTTTTTTCGGTTGACAATTTATCAAATTAGTTGAAAAATTTCTTTTCTGAAAATTTAACTATTTTGATGAATTTTGTTTGTTTGTTTTGGTTTAAAAATTAATTTCTTTTAACTATATAAAAATTCATCTTCTTATTCAAATTTTTCTTCAGAAAACTAATTGTTTTAGTTAAAAGTTTAACTATTTCTATTAAAGTTAGTCAACTATTGATTAAAATTAATGTTATATTTTATAATTATAATATTAACATTAATAATATATATAGCAGTAATAATATTCATACTATATACACCTGAAAAACATAACCTCAAAATCGATTCATGCATGAAATGAAGAATCACGCGACACATTAAATTCGCCAATTTCTTCCATTTCTTTCAAATGGGGATCGAGATATAAATAGAAGACCACCGAAGTCTTCCGAAGCCTTCAGATCAACAGTCATCGTACAGCAGGGAACCGAAGTCGAATCGTGCATTTTCGGTTTACACACGAAGTCACAGTGGTAATCAATCATGCACCTTCTGTTTTGCGGCTTCCAAACGGTAGGTATTGTGGGGGTAAATTCCAAGCTCGATCTGGCAGGTCGGGCGTATGATCTAGAAAACGAATAATACCAGGTGTATACATATGAAACCGGTATTTTTTCAAGAAAAAAACACATTTATTTCAAGAGAATGATAACAAATATTTTATTCAAAGTATGCGC
>NC_046663.1:131890446-131891470 GCF_010883055.1 Belonocnema kinseyi
AGGAGTTAGAAAAGTGGGATGTGATTATGATGAATGAAACTTGGGCAGATGAGAAGGACTGGAAGGGAATAAAAAAGATGTTACCGAAAGGTTATGTGTGGAAGATGCAAGAAGCAAGAAAGGAACACGTTAAAGGGAGAGGGATGGGCGGCATGGTGTCCGGGGTGAAAAAAGAATTAGCAGTAAAAGGGAGAAAAGATGGGAACATGGAGGAAAAGGATGGAACAATGATAAGAAAAATTATAATTGGCAAAGTAGAAATAGCAGTGGTGTGTGTATATAGAAGAAGAGGGGAAGAGGAAGGCTGGAGAGTAATAAGGAGGTGGATGGAGGAAAAGAAGGAAGAATTGGTTTTAATAGGGGGGGACTTAAATGCATGGACTGGCGAACAAGGGGGAGGGTTATGCGATGAAGAAAAGGAAGCATTTATAAGGAACTCCAAAGATAGAGAGATGGACAGGGAGGGGAGGAAGTTACTAGACATGATAGGAGAAACAGGATGGTTTATATGCAATGGCAATATGAAAGGAGATGAGGAAGGGGAGATCACATTCATAGGAAAGGGAGCAACAGTAATAGACTACATCTTGGCTGAAGAAAGAATGTGGCATATGATAGGGAGCATGAAGGTAGGTAATGAGATAGGGTCCGAGCACTCCCCGGTCATAGTTACACTAAAAAGAGGCGTCAGTAAGCGCGGCAGAGGGAGAAACGAAAAAGGGTGCGAACGAAACACGAAAATGGGAATCTGGGGGGGGGGGTAGATAAATTAAACGAGTTTAAACAAAAGATGGAAAAGGAGAAGGTTAGGTATGAAAAAGAGGAGGGAATAGACACGTTAGTTGAAAGGTTGAAGGGGTCCATTGAAAAGGTAAAGGATGAGCTGGGTACTAATGAAGAAAGAGAAGGGGGAAAGAGAGGCTGGTGGGACGAGGAATGCAGGGAGAGTAAAGATAGAATAAAAGAGTGTGTGAGCAAATGGAGAAGAGGGGAAATGGAGAAGGAGGAGGATAACAGGAGGGAA
>NC_046663.1:131891570-131893509 GCF_010883055.1 Belonocnema kinseyi
TCCATAATTTTCTTTTTCTCCTCCTCACTCCCCACTTTTACTAGAAACATTCCTTCTTTTCCTTCTTTTGACCCTCCTATTCTCTTGACTCCTTCTACCCTTCCCTGCACTCTAATATCTCGAAAAAGATTTCTTATTTCCACTTCTCCTGTTTCACTCTCCACTTTTAATGTCTTGACTACTATGTTATTTTTCCTCTTTGCCATTTCTTCCCCTTCTAATCTTTTTTCGATCTCACTGAGTCTTTTCTTCAATCTTTCATTCTCACTTCGGACGTTCTTTTCATTCCCTTGATCTATTTCCTCATTTTCTGTTTTTCCCCCATATGCTCATTCCTAATTTCTGGACTGGATACCCGCTCTTCCAACTGCTTTATTTCTCTAGATCTCTGTTCGTCAACCTCTCCCTGTCTATTCTCAATGCTCTCTAGCTTACCCCAAACCTTGTCTTTCTCCTCCTTCCAACGCTTATCCCATTCTTCGCATTTTTCTCTGACCTTTTTTACTTCCCCCTTACATCGGTTCCCTGCCCATTCATATCCCTATTCATTTCATCCAATCTCTTTCTTGTTTCCTCTCTAAAGCCTTTAATGAGAGCTTCCAATTTTTCAAACATTCCCCCATCCCCCCCCCCTCTCTCTGGTGTTTTCCTTTTAATTCTAACTCTCTTGTTCTCCTGGTCCCTTTCTACCTCATCTTCCCCAGCCACGCTTTTCCTTTTTTCCTCCCCTTCACTGCTAGTCGCGCTTGCCTTTTTTTGCCATTCGTCCAGACTTCTGTTCGAACCCGCGTTGCCTAGCTTGATAAGGCGCTGTAAATTTGAGGGCCTTCCCCGTTGCTTGCCCGTACCTGAATCCGCTACCCTCCCCACCCAGGTCGACTTCTCGGCATTTTCATCACCGCTGCTGTCACTGCGATCAACGTCACCCATCCCCCCACTTTCAATGCTTTCCGCAACGTCAGCTGTTGCAGCCACTACGGTTCTCTGCTCTGTGCGATCGTCCAGCAACTGTTGCCCTCTGTCGCCAGTTTGTGGACTTCGCGTCGTCGGCATCCTACCCTACCCAAAACTCTGTGACGTTTCCCGCCTTTATTTCCTACCTCTTGCCCCCCTTACCAAGCAACTATTTTTTCACTCCTAACCTCCAAAACTTCACACGCTCCAAATTTTCTCTTCAAACCACTCACTTTCACCCTTCACACCTTTGCCTTCACTCACCCTTCTTCCTTTACACTCGATCTCCGCACTTTTTGCCTTTTCTGCATCCACTCACCCTCATTTCCTCCACCAAAGCCAAAAATACACCACTTGACAAAAAGAGTTCTTTCGCGATCGGTACCGGAAACGGAAGCCATATATATTAGCTTTTTTTTTAATTTTCAAGGGATTTTCAACAGATTTCAAAAGATTTTAAAGGATTTTAAATATTTTAGAATATTTTCAATTCATTTTTATAATTTAAAGGAATTGTAACGAACTAAAAAAATTTTAGCAGTGTTGTTTAAAAGTCAGAAATCAGAATTTTGTAAAGCCAAAAGTTTCTAAAGCATAAAGTTTTATAAATTTCAATCTTCAGTTTTAAAAAATTTCAAGATTTGTAAGGATTTTAAATATTTGAGTAAGCTTTAAAAGAGGCCAAGGAATTTGCAATCGATTACCGAAATTTAATATGATATTTTAGAGGATTTGATATATTTTAGGATATTTTAATAGATTTAAAGTAATTTTAAAATGATTTTAATAATTTAGCATGAGATTTTAAAGGATTTGAAATACCAGAAAAGTTGAAAAAAAAGGTAAAATTATTTTAAATTGCATTGAATTATAAAAATGAATTGAAAATTCATATTGAAATATTTTAAAACATTCTAAAATATTTAAAATCCTTTAAAATCTTTTGAAATCTGTTGAAATTCCTTGGAAATTTAAAAATGCCCTA
>NC_046663.1:131893609-131896196 GCF_010883055.1 Belonocnema kinseyi
CGCTACAATTTTAATTTAAAAAAAGATTCAGAATTAATTTAAAACTTGAAATTATTTCAAATAATTTGAAACACTATTTAGACTTTTGCAGATTTAAAAAAAAGCTTTTTGAGAATTGTACAGTATTTAAAAAGAATAACAAAAATTGTTGTGATTGCTAAGAACGTTGAAAATAATTTTTTATTTTGACAAATAAATTTTAAGTCAGTATTTGATAACATTTTAAAAATTAAAAAAAAAGAATCTGGAAGATTGTAAGGAAATTTTTTAATTTTAGGAAACAATCTAATTAACAAAATATATCAATTTTCAACCAAAAAATTTACTTTTTAAAAAATTAAATTAATTTCCTATCAAATAAATGGCGTTTTAACTAATACAATGTACAGGATAATGTTTCAACCAAAAATTGAATAGTTCAATTTCCAGATAATAACGATTAATTTTTAATCAATCCTAGAATAGTAACATTTTCAGATAAAAAAAATAATTTTTAATGGAAAAAATAAATTTTCAATAAAGTTGTTAAATTCGCAACCAATAACATGAATTTTCAACCGAGAAAATTAATGATATACAAAAAAAGACATATTTCAAACAAAATACATGAATTTTCAACGAAATTATTTAATTTTAAAGTCAATAAAATGAATTATCTACAAAAAGTTGATTTTTTTCAGCGAAAAATATGAGTTTTCAATCAAAGAGTTAAACTTTCAACCAAATAGTTAAATTTTTAACCATTATTATAAAACGTTGTTGAAAATAACAGTATTTTTTTGCGAAGTAATTCAACTCTTAGTGAAATAATCGACTTTTAAGCCCAAGAAGATGTACAGTTCATATTTCAACCAAACAATTGCATTTTTGACCAAAAATGATACATTTTCAACCAAAAAGATAAAATTTCTACCAAACAAGGTGAATCCAACAAAATATATGAACTTTCAACAAAATTATTTAATTCTAAAGTCAAAAAGAGTATCATCTACAAACAAGCTGAATTTTTAACCCAAAAATATGATTTTTCAACCCAAATTTTAATTGTCGACCAAATAGTTTAACTTTCTATCAAATTGTAGACTTTTAACGCTCAAAGATGCAATTTTAACAAAAAAGTAAAATTTTTAACAAAAATTTAATTTGGAGGCAAATAGTTGAATTTTCAACTATAATCATGAATCCTCAATAAGAAAAAATTAATTTTTTTACTAAGTACTTCAACTGTAAGTGAAAATTAAACTATTTGGTCGACAATAAAAATTTTGTTTGAAAAATCATATTTTTGGGTTAAAAATTCCGCTTTTTTGTAGATAATACTCTTTTTTACTATAAAATTAAATAATTTTGTTGAAAGTTCATATATTTTGTTGGAAATTGACCTTGTTTGGTAGAAATTTAATCATTTTGGTTGAAAATGTATCATTTTTGGTAAAAAATGCAATTGTTTGGTTGAAATATGAACTGTACATATTCTTGGGCTTAAAAGTCGATTATTTCACTAAGAGTTGAATTACTTTGCAAAAAATACTGTTATTTTCAACAAGGTTTTATAATTATGGTTAAAAATTTAACTATTTGGTTGAAAGTTTAACTCTTTGATTGAAAACTCATATTTTTTGCTGAAAAAATCAACTTTTTGTAGATAATTCGTTTTATTGACTTTAAAATTAAATAATTTCGTTGAAAATTCTTGTATTTTGTTTGAAATTGTCTTTTTTTGTATATCATTAATTTTCTTGGTCGAAAATTCATGTTATTGGTTGAGAATATAACAATTTTATTGAAAATTTATTTTTTCTATTAAAAATTATTTTCTTTATCTGAAAATGTAACTATTCTAGGATTGATTACAAATTAATCGTTTTTATCTGGAAATTGAGCTATTCAATTTTTGGTTGAAACTTTATCCTGTACATTGTATTAGTTAAAACACCAATTATTTGATAGAAAATTAATTTAATTTGTTAAAAAGTAAACTTTTTGGTTGAAAATTGATATATTTTGTTAATTAGATTGTTTCTTAAAATTAAAAAAAACTGCAAAATAAAAAATTTTCCTCAAAATCTTCCGGATTCTTTTTCTTTTTTTAATTTTAAAATGTTTCAAATACTGACTTGAAATTTATTTGTCAAAATAAAAAATTATTTTCAATGTTCTTAGCGATCACAACAATTTTTGTTATTCTTTTTAAATACTGTACAATTCTTAATAAGCTTTTTTTTTAAATCTGCAAAAGTCTAAATCGTGTTTCAAATTATTTGAAATAATTTCAAGCTTTAAATTAATTCTAAATCTTTTTTTAAATTAAAATGGTAGCGTTTAAACTTAAAATTCAGCTCATTACAAATTCAACAATTCAAGACTTTCTTTTTCGAACCATTCTGTTCAAATTTGTATAGTTTTTAACAGTTGTTTGTCATGGATTGTTTTGAATGAACGGTCAAATATTGCTGATAATTAACGAAATTTTCTTTTTTTAATTAAAAAATTTCAAATTAAATGGGTTAAAAATAAAAATTTTTAGACTGAAATAATATTTCAATCATAATCGAAAACAAATAAATTAATTTTCTAACAAATAATT
>NC_046663.1:131896296-131901673 GCF_010883055.1 Belonocnema kinseyi
TAAGATGGTAGCTCTAAGAAAGCATCCAGAGGTGACTGTGGTCACCTCCAACGCTCGTGGCCGCTCGTAATTGTATGCCTACAACATCATCGCAGAAGCCCAAGTGCGAAGTCACATGCGATCTAACATTGGCCCATAGTCGGCAAACACTGGGTACTAGTATTGATCCAAACCTAGCTGCCATCATCGCGCCATTGCCGGATTGATAACTATGGCCTTGACTTGGCAGATAAGGCTTGGCTGCCATTGTCGACCCAACACTGGGTACCAATACTGGACTAACCTGGATGCCGGTGTTAATTCAAAAACTGATAAAAAATCATTGAATTTTTCTTAAGAAGCATCTGCGTTATCCATTCATCATTATACGACTGCATATCGTTTGAATATTATTAATAATTTTAAGAAATGAAATTTCATTTAAACATTTTGGTTAATTTCAACGATTACTGCTTACATTGAATACATATATTGAATTTTAAACATTATATTACAAATAAAATTTCTAACACTATGGGGTATCGAACCTACATCTAATATACCTAAATCTATTGCCTAGCAGTCGGGAGTGCTAACCACTGCGCTAAACCGACAAATTGAAACTCTTTGAAAAAGCCATCCTCATAAGCTACAGTTCAGAAAATTTAAAGAACCAAATTTTAAGCTCTCTTTTTCTAATTATTTATTATTATGTGACGTTATGTTAATGTAGAATACACGAACTGTTAACAGGAATATCAATAAAATAATTTTTAAATAAATAATTTTAATCTATCACAATTTTTCTTTGTGTAATATTTCGTTTTTTTCGATGTAGACTACTTGAAACTTTTTGCAATGACAGGAAATGTAATTTTTCATTAACATTAAAAATTTTTAATGACAGAACTTGAAAAATTTCATCGCGAACATTGACAATTTTTCAATAGCAATTTTTTAAATCTTTCGTGTAAGATTTGTATTTTAAGTGCCAAAAGTGAGACTTGGCACAATGAAGTGCCGTACGGGGCTAAGCCTCGGTGGAGGACCGGAAAATATAAATATCCAATATAGGCTGCCAGCACTGGCTCAAAATTGGGCCGATTTAAATAAAACATGGTTTGCCGTGGTAAAAGAGACACTTGGTCCAGTAATTTGCCAGCACTGGGCCAGACTTTGGCTGATCCTCGTGAAACTTGGTTCCCCGTAATAAAAGTGAGACTTGGCACAATAAAGTGCCGTTACTGGGCCAAGCATTGGTCGAGGATCGGCAAATATAAATATCTGATATAGGCTTCCAGCACTGGCTGTACATTGGACGAATTTAAATAAAACATAGTTTGCCGTGGTAAAAGTAACACTTGGCTTAGTAATGTTTCGTCACTGGGCCAAACTTTGGCTGATCCTCGTGAAACATGGTTCCCCGTACTAAAAGTGAGACTTGGCACAATAAAGTGCCGATATTGGGACAAGCATCGGTGAAGGATCGGCAAACATAAATAGCCAATATAGGCTGCCAGCACTGGCTCAAAATTGGGTCGATTTAAATAAAACGTGATTTGTCGTGGTAAAAGTGACACTTGGCCCAGTAATGTGCCGTTACTGGGCCATACTTTGGCTGATCCTCGCGAAACATGGTTCCCCGTACTAAAAGTGAGACTTAGCGCAACAAAGTGCCGATACTAGGCTAAGCATCGGTGGAGGATCGGCAAATATAAATAGCCGATATAGGCTGTCAGCACTGACTCAACACTGGGACGAGTAAAATGCCGATATTGGCCCAATATATTTAGCCAATCTTTGGCTGCCAAAATTGGACCAACACTGGGCCGTGTATTCAGCTCCGGCAATTCGTACTTGGGAGTTTTCAAGCATCGTATTAAATTAGTTCAATTTGCTTATAATATTCTGATCTCATCAGTCACTTGACTTAGTCCGTGGATATGATGTATAACCGGGTTCACCCAATTACAAGTACAAAAAATATAATATATAATATCTTTAATTATATTACTGTATATTGTTTTTTACTGAATATGCAGAATTAAGAGCCAAATTTTTTTTAATGATAGACAATCATTTCAAATTTAAAAAAGGTACATAACCAGCAAATAAATGTATTAAATTAAGCATAGATATACTCATCTCTGATATAATCAAGAAATGACTCAATGATTATATACCAAAAAAATAATAAGTTTAATTTGGTGAAATAATTTAATTAATAATTATAGAATGAAAAATAGTTTATTTTACACACACACACATACACACATATATATCCATATATTTGTTTGTAAAGATACATACAATTGAATATATTTATGCATATTAACTGGTGTTAACAGGGGAAATGATGAGTCAATGGACCCTCCGGACCTTTGAGAAAAAGGGCCCCGAAAATGCGTTGTTTTGCATTTGCCCGGTTGCCTGGCGGCTCATTTTGCCCCTTGATATTAATCATGTAATAGAAAAATTAAGGTATAAAAAAAGAATATATATGTGTTCGTTTTTTATTTTCGCAGTTAATTTTTTTCAATTTTCGTGCCGATAATAAGATTTCTGAGAACATTTTTTATAATTGAGATTTGAGCAATATATAGATAATGAACAATTTCAGATAATTAAAAATTTTCTATACAATTTTTAAAAATTGTTTAACAATTTTATAAGATTTCGAGTATTTTGAAAAAAAAAATGTTAGAAGTTTTTTAAGAATTTTAAAAGAAGGAAAATTTTTTTGTTAAGATTCCTCTGGAAGTTTCTAAAAAATTCGAAGTTTTTAAGGGAAATGTAAAAATATAATTTTTTACTTTGAAAATCATTAATGAATTTTAGAATTTTTAAAGAGATTAAAAATAATTAAAAACTTGAATAGTTTTTCAAATATTTGTTTTAGAAAAATTACTTCTTCAAATATTCTAAAAGTCCTCAATATCTTTTAAGCTGACTTTAGCTTTTTCTAATATTTTGTAAATCCTGCAAAATGAAAAAAATACATAAAAATGTTCTGAATTTTTTTCGGCATATGTGAAATCTTCAACAATCTTTTGGAAAATTTATCCGGAATCTTACGAAAATTATGTTTCTATAACATTAAAAAGAAACTGATAAGACGGTTTTTTTCTTTTTTTAAAGGAATTAAAAGTTTTTAAAAAAATCGATACTTTTTAATTGAATTTATTTTGATTTTAATCAATTTATTTATTTAATTAAAGTTCAATTAAATACTATTTGATTACATAATATAATACGTGTTCAAGAAGGCAGGTTTAAGAAACTGCTCATCTATTTATATGGCATTTGTTTGAGGGGAAATACATTTATCAGAAACTCTCTGCCGGTTCTGCGAATTAGAGGTGCCACGAATCTGAAAGAATCAAAGATTCCTCGACAAATTTGGCGAATTCAAAACAAAATCACACTTTGACTTCTCATGTTTTCAAGTCAAGACGGTCTTTAAATTTGTATTCAAGATATTCTCTGGCAACTTCAGAGTTTAAAGCGGAATTTAAACTGAAATTGCTAAAAAAGTGTTTTGCAGTGTGAATCGCTTAGCTCTTTAAGTACCGTGTGATGTATTATGACTTTCAAAAAAAAATAATTTGAAATGCTTCCATGAATGTTAAAAAGTTATTCATAAAAAATTAAACAATGTTATAAAACGTAATCATTTTCCAACATTTTTTTAATCCGTTCTATTTTTAAATTATTTAACAATCTTTTGAAAAGATCTGAATTAAAATATTTCAGATGTCTTCAACATTTTTTTTTCTTTTGAAATATTCACTAAGAATATATTTTCACAAATAAAAGAAACATTTACATTTTTAATCAGCGCAATTTTTAAATTATTTACAATTTTGTTGAAGCTTTTGAAAAAATTTATGATCTTTTAACATGAGTAATTTTTCTTTTAATTCTTAAAACTTTAACTTTAACTTTATTTCACCTATTATAAAAGCAGGTGTCGCTTCTTCTTCCTTCTTCTCCACACTATGTGCCTCGTTTTTCCATCTTTGATCAGTACGAGGATACATATTTTGGGGCTTATAGTTTATGTCAAGAAAATGTTTTTACCTCTTCCTTTTCTCTGGTCCTTCTTTCTTGTCGCTCATCCTGTTACTTCTAGTACCCTAAGTTTCGTAACAAACATTATTGGTTCATTAATAAATGGGACTACGTTATGCTTCAAAATGAATAAAGTTATTGAACCAATCCGAAAACAGTTTTAAGTCTCGTTTGTTAAAAAAAACGCTTGAAAATTAATCCAACTGAATCCGAGACCTCTATCCGAAAGCATCCAAACGAATCCGAAGTAAATTTTTAATCCCAATGCATGAGAATCAATCCCAACCCAGATTGATCCAAACTGAATATTCAATCCGAATACATCCGAATCAGTCCCAACGCTGATTCAATCGGATTGAAAATGAATCCGGGCCCGGAATGATTCTGGTTTATTCAGATTGGAAATACTCTTCGGCTTCGTTTAAAAGCTTTCGGATAGAAGTTTCGGACAGAAACGGATTGGATCTGATTAATTTTGAAACTCATCAATACATAAATAATTGGAATAATTTATTTTGCAAAGTTTGAATAATTATTAGTTTGTAATTTCTACATCTTCTTTTTCGTCAAATTAGGTCAAATTAGTTCATTTTTTTGGAATTATTAAAATGTTTGATCGTTGTACATTTTTTGAACGGCGTATTGAAGCAATAAGGCAAAAATTCACTGAAAAAATATAGCGTCACAAAAGGAAAATAATCCGAGACGATTTAATGCGAACTGGAGAGAAAATTTTTGTCAGATTTTTTCGGATAGGGAGCGTTTATAAGCCATGTGGGCATGAGTTTATTTTATAACTTGTCCTTCATAACGTCACGCTCATTTTATTTCAGATTTTATTTAAGCAAGAGAAAAACTCTTCAAGCTGTTTGTATACGCTCCCATTCCTATTGTAGCAAATTTACGACTTGAGTATGCATAGCTATTTGCAAGGCTATATTCACACTTTATTCTTGAACTCAATTTATTCATAACAAATCTAAATGATAACAATTTTTTGCAGGTTATTCAGTCCGGGAAACTATTAGGAAACTATTATGATAGGTAATGAATACAGGATATTTTCTTTCCACCGAAGAATTATAGATACAAATATTCTATAAGCGAACTTAAAAGTTAATAATAATAAAGTTTAAATAAGAGAAGTTAAACATTTTTCTGGAGATTAATAAGCCTGAAAATTTACTTTAATTATTTCGAATTGAAAGTATTTCTAAGTATTTCAACTTACCTTTTTTTTAAATAAAATCAGTCACAAAACTTCACATGTAATGGAATTTATGTTTATTTAATTATTTATTTCATTTAATTATTAATTATTATTTAA
>NC_046663.1:131901773-131908723 GCF_010883055.1 Belonocnema kinseyi
AATTATTTATTTTATTAATTTATTTTCGCATGAGCGTCAAAGATATTCTGCAGTGTTTACATCATGATCACGAAGGAATAATAAGGAGACCCAACTGCCAGTGGGAAGCCATCTGAAACTGGCAATAGAAACATTACCGTAAGTGACACGCACATTACAGGAAGATCTTAGATTTCAGTGCGCAGGTGCGCAGTTGTCCTCTTCCTATACATGGAAAAGTGTGCGAGTGAGAAAGTTTGTCAAATTGACGTAAGTTAAAGAAAAATAAGATAAAAAAATAAAGGTTAAATTTCTAAATCATTTCTATTAAAATTAAATGACAGTTAGGTAAAACAATCAAATATATTAGACGTTTATTGTACTTACAGTGAAGTCTTTAAAAAAACGAAGTGTATTTGCCTTCTTCGGCGTGTAACTTCGTCCACAACCCGGAACTTGACACCTCATGGCTTAGAACAAATTTCTGACACTTGCATGAAAACAAACAAACAGAACCTCTCAACTACGTCAATTTGACAAACTTTCTCACTCGCACACTTTTTCATGTATAGGAAGAGGACAACTGCGCACCTGCGCACTCAAATCTAAGATCTTCCTGCAATGTGCGTATTACTTACGGTAATGTTTCTATTGCCAAGTGGGGGAACGGAGTTAGGTTTCCTTATTATTCCTTCGTAATCATGATGTTTATAGCGGATACGGTCAGTCATGATACTATAATTGACAGTTTGCCTTTCGAACATTGACCTTTTCATTTAAGGAAAACAGCAGTGCGCATATCAGGCGATATTCAAATGCTTCGAACAATGTTCACAGGTAGGAAAAAGACCAAGATATGAGAACTCTTTTTCGCACTTACGAAACGGAAGCAAAGGTGCAGTTCCATGTGGGCAGAAAACGTCGGCGGAAAGCAGAAACTCGTGAGAGTGAAGGAAACAAATATATCTCTCCATCTCATCCACTCTCACGAGCCCAAATTTTCGATCTCTGGTTTTTAATGGATCTTTACGTTTCGGCACTCGCAGAATCCGAAAATGATAAAATTGTATCGGGTTCTGTCTGTCTGTATGTATGGTTACCTGAATGTTGTAGCCACGCTAACTTTTGAAATATTTTTTCAATTAAGTCAGCCTTTGATACACTTCTTAAGGTTCCCAAAATGAAGGCTAAGTTCGTTAATCAGATATTTCCAAACAAAATTTAAAAACTTAGAGCATTTACACACAAAAATTTTTAATTAACATTTTTTGTCAAAGTTTCTTATATACGAACAGAATGCTTGCAAATTGTCCAAATAAAATTTTCAATTTCGATGAAAATTATAAAAGTTATATACTTTTGAAAATTTTGAATTGGTCCACAACAGAAGAATTCGTAGACATAAACAGAGCCAGGAGGCGACACGGAATATAAACAATAATATAATATAATATGAGACATTTTGATAAGATAAATTTATAAATGACATAGCTATGTCATTTTTAAATTTGATAAAGCTTCAAAAAGTTATGTGCTTTTCAACATTTTGAAAATTTTCAAAAAAAGGAAAAAAACATTTTTTTAATAGACAAAAGTTCCAAAAGTTAAATCATTTTCAAAAATATGCAATTTTGGTTTTTTAAGAGATTCATAAGTTTAAAGCGTTGTTTTTGGCAGATTTTAACAAGATTTACAAATTATCTTGATGAAGTTTTTCAATTCGACACATGTTATCGAGCGCGAGTTTCGTAATGACAACGTAATCGTCAGAGCCGTAGGTGCTTTGAGAACCTTCTTTGAAAACAAAACGAAAAAAATTTCAGTTACAATTTATGACTGTAATTCTTCATAAGTTAAAGTGTATGTATTAAACGTACGAAAACGTGCGCGAAGCGCGGGAGTGTACAGCGCGAATTGAGAACGTGCCCGCGCAGCGGGCTTATTTTTTCAAAAGTTGTGCTCACACACGGAGATACCTACAGACCATGACTTTTAAATCAATATTTAATTGTTTAAATAAATGTAAATTATTTGAAAAATTATTTATTCCCAAAAAATGTAAAAAGAATCATATTTTCTGATTGATATATAATAGTTGGTCATTGCTTGGAGCAGTAAATTTTTATAAAAAACATTAGGTAATTATGTAAACAATTATTTTTAATTGTTTAAATAAATGTAAATTATTTGAAAAATTATTTATTCCCAAAAAAATGTAAAAAAGAATCATATTTTCTGATTGAAATATAATAGTAGGTCATTGCTTAGAGCAGTAAATTTTTATAAAAACAGTAGGTAATTATGTAAACAATTATTTATTGTTTATTTACAACATTTCTAAAAGTGGAACCAGATATGTCCAAGCTTTTCTGAAATTGGTATTCTATGCTACCTTTTATTGAATAATTACATAATTTTGATACATTTCTTCTATTATTTAACAAGACTCTATTTCTTTAAACAAATATAATTTTCCTGAACAATTATTTCCCAACAGAGATTTTAAAAATAGCATGTTCTGAATTAAAAATAATGTTGAATGATTTCGAGGTGAAAGAAATTCTGTTAAAACGCCATGTCATTGTTTAAACAATTTAGATTTGTTCAAGCAGTTTTCTATTTTAAAAAGTGGATCAATATTATGAAATATAACACATTCAATTATTTTCGTAAATACATATTATTATATATTTTCTGTGGCTTTCAGTATGTCAGCTTGATACTCATGAAAGGCTTTCAAATGCTGTAATGAAATATAATCTAAATCCATTTTACATACAGTGTACTTACAACTTATCGTATGCTTCTTATTATTCAAATTATTGTAAATCAATTGTATTAATTGTACAAAATTAAGTAAAGTGATGTGTTAATTATTTTAATTATTATATATTACCTAAAATATAACAGTTCGTCCTCATAAATGTTGTTTAGAGAAAATTCTAAAACTATCTATGTAATAGTGCACCAAAAAGGATGTAAATACTGTGCAGTCAAAAATAATTGAATGTTTTCTATTTTATCTCATTATTTTTAAGTTATAGAAAAAAAACTGCTTGAGCAATTAAAAACTGTTTAAACAAATACAGCTTTGTTACACATTACAAGAAACGTTTCAAAATTATATAATTATTCAACAAAAGGTTACATAGGATACCAATTCCAGAAAAATTGCACATCTCTGGCTCAATTTTGAGAAAATGTGTAAATAAACAATAATTAATTGTTTAAATAATTACAAAATGTTTTGAAACAAATCTACTCATGTAAGCTATGAACGACTGTTATATTTTAATAAGAAAATACGATTATTTTTGTAACTTTTTGGGAAAAAATAATTCTTTAAATAAGATACATTTATATAAACAATTAAACATTTTTTTAAAAGTCATGGGGCATATTCAAATTATCCATTAGTGATTATTTGTATAAAAAGACCAAACAAATTGCTAAAAATTAACAATACTACGTAAAAATGTATTTTGTTAGTGTTTTTGGGTCATATTTGGGGCGGTGTTGGTGGGTTCATATAAATCATTAGTATGGTTTTAGTTCGTAAACACTTCTCTTAAATCCCTAAAAAATGTGGCATGTTTTGATGAAACCCTGGAGCATTAGTTCAATTTTTCGAAGATTCGAAATTTCCTCATGGGTGACCTGCCCTGTAACTCGAAAAGCGTCTTTGGACCACCCTGACACATAGATACAGGATAACTACAACCGGATACTACAGAATTACACTCGTTTACTACTGGTTTACTGCAGGCATACCTGTAGTAGACTACGCGTATACTACTGGATTACGCTGTAGTAATTCAGTAGTAAATTCGTCATGAACTTATCCCATTAACGTCACAAGGACACTTTTTTCAACTACCCATTTCTCTAAAACATTTCACTATGAAAACGTCTGTCAAAAAATTCGAGAAGTACCTATCCTACTATTTTCGAGGTCGCTCTTTCCAATGGTGCAATCAAAATTACATAAAAATATGGTTTTTTACACTATTTTTGCAAATTAATGCAAAAAAACACGAATTTTTCAGGCCTGTATTTTTTCTTTTCACATTTTCGATACCTTTTCGTAAGAATATTCAACAATGCAATAGTGTAATCGTGTCCTCGATTGTTATGCTTTCGAATGGTATCATTGGTTTTATTTTTATCATAGTCTGAACTTGCAAAATAACGGCAAAAACAATGGAAAAATTGATCAATTTTTCGACTAATCATTTCTTGCGATTAAAACACACTTTTTGTACCGAACCTGCATGGTCTATATAATTACTGTGGTTTTTTGGGTGGCTGATTACGAATCTACTATTATTTTTGCAAAATTAATTTGTTTAAACATTTTGTTTAAACAAATTATTACAAAAAATGGGAATTTTTTTAATTTACTTGCAGAATCGTAATCTAAAGAAAATGATACGTCGAAAATATGCATAGTAAGTTTCAATTATTCAAATAATTAATTTAATATCGGCAAATATCAATTTTCTATATCCAAATACATTGTTACATATCGTTTTCTAGGTTTTCGGGGTCGCTGATGACGAATTTGATATTAATTTTTCAAAATTATATTGTACAAGCAATATGTTTGACAGTGTATGCATAACTGTCACTTTTGTTTACGTCGTCTCAATATAATGATCAACGTGATTAATCAAAGATGAAACCAATTATTGTTTTGCGAAATTTCTGATGAGCGAAGATTTTCATTTTTTGAGGTTAAAAATGATACGAGAGTATGATTATTGCAAATTACAACTCTTGAAATGACTTCGGAACGATTAGATATTTTTGCCTACATTGTCAAACATATTGTTTAAGCAATATAATTTTGAAAAATCAATATCAAATTCGTGATCAGCGACCCCGAAAACCTAGAAAACGATATGTAACAACGTATTTGGGTATAGAAAATTGATATTTGCCGATATTACCTTAATTATTAAAAAAAATTAAAATTGACTATGCATATTTTCGACGTATTTTTTTCCGTAGAATACGATTCTGCAAGTAAATTAAAAAAATTCTCATTTTTTGCAATCATTTGTTTAAACAAAATGTTAAAACAAATTAATTTTGCAAAAATAATAGCAGATTCGTATTCAGCGACCCAAAAAACCATAGTAACTATATAGACCATGCAGGTTCGGTACAAAAAGTGTGTTTTAATCGCAAGAAATGATTAGTCGAAAAATTGATCAATTTTTCCATTGTTTTTGCCGTTATTTTACAAGTTCAGACTATGATAAAAATAAAACCAGTGATACCATTCGAAAGCATAACAATCGAGGACACGATTACACTATTCCATTGTTGAATATTCTTACGAAAAGGTATCGAAAATGTGAAAAGAAAAAATACAGGCCTGAAAAATTCGTGTTTTTTTGCATTAATTTGCAAAAATAGTGTAAAAACCATATTTTTATATAATTTTGATTGAACCATTGGAAAGAGCGACCTCGAAAATAGTAGGTTAGGTACTTCTCGAATTTTTTGACAGACGTTTTCATAGTGAAATATTTTAGAGATGTGGGTAGTTGAAAAAATTGTCCTTGTGACGTTAATGGGTTAAACGCCTCGCCCGGGTCTGAATACAGTCCAGTAGTACACGATTTCATTTTGCGTCGGGCAGTGGCAGCTGCAGAAAACGCTGACTACGCCCAACATGCCATAGATGACGGCACGTAGAGCTCTGAAGTAATGCCATTAGATTTACATATCACTCACATTGATGGCTCGCCAGTAAAACATTTTCTACTGATTTTAGAGATTCGGCTTAAAATAATGACCTGACCAGTGATCCCAGATCTAAAACGAGACGAGGTCCAAAACTATGCCACGTCTATGTCCGTGTGAATGTGGTAGGAGACGATATAAATGCCTGGGTTGCGAGCGCCACCCGTTTCTTCTCTTCTGAATTTGAAAACTCGAAGGCACACTATTGCCGGTCGGAACACTTCGGCGGTTTTATTTATATCTCTATCTGCTTTGAAATAAAATGAAGAGATAGGCATTTTAATATTTCCAGATTTCGATGCTGGGCTGGCGATTCTCATGATTGGAATACATCGCGCGCCTCTTTAATGCGTGTATTTCGAGGTTACGTTATAATTATGTTATATTATAATAGTGTTATTTAAATCTTGATCCGCATTTGAAAGAAATTAAAGAAATTGGTGATTTTGGAATTCATCTCGTTTGAATAAAAACTAAATTATTTGATTGAAAAATTAATTATTTTGTTAAAAATGTAACTATTTTGTAAAAAAAAGTCCTCTTTTCTCTAGTTGAAAATTTAACTATTTGGTTGAAAGTTTAACTCTTTCATTGAAAGCTCATATTTTTCGCTTAAGAAATTCAACTTTTTGCGGATAATTCGTCTTTTTGACTTTAAAATTAAATAATTTCGTTGAAAATTCATGTATTTTGTTTGAAATTTGTCTTTTTTTGTAGATCATTAATTTTCTTGCTCGAAAATTCATGTTATTGGTTGACAATTCAACGACTTTGTTGAAAATAAATTTTTTCCGTTAAAAGTGATTTATCTTTATCTGAAAATGTAACTATTATAGGATTGATTAAAAATAATTCGTATATATTGGGTAAGTTTGATCATCGTTTTTTTTTTATAGAACATTAATCTTCTTGGTCAAAATGCACCTTTTCCCTTGAAAATTTAACAATTTTGTTAAAAATTCGTTTTTTTCCTTGTTCAATTCAATTTTTTATCACAGCTTTTATCTGGAAATTGAACTATTCCATTTTTGGTTAAAATGTATCCTGTAAATTGTATTAGTTAAAACACCAATTATTTGTTAGAAAATTAATTTATTTGTTTTCGTTTATGATTGAAATATTATTTCAGTCTAAAAGTTTTTATTTTTAACCCATTCAATTTGAAATTTTTTAATTAAAAAAAGAAAATTTCGTTAATTATCAGCAATATTTGACCGTTC
>NC_046663.1:131908823-131917858 GCF_010883055.1 Belonocnema kinseyi
ATCATAAGAATCGCCAGCCCAGCATCGAAATCTGGAAATATTAAAATCCCAATCTCTTCATTTTATTTCAAAGCAGATAGAGATATAAATAGAACCGCCGAAATGTTCCGACCGGCAATCGTGTACCTTCGAGTTTTCAAATTCAGAAGAGGAGAAATGAGTTGCGCGCGCAACCCAGGCGTTTATATCGTCTCCTACCATATTCACACGGACATAGACGTGTCATAGTATTGGACCACGTCTCGTTTCAGATCTGGGATCACTGGACCTGACCGCTGCTTCCTGATCATTTTTCAAATGATCGTCACACCAGCTTCCCTCTGGCACGGACACTCATTCGTGCTTTTTCAAATTATTTTCTTCGTGTCCTGTTTTTGAATACGATAACCTCGTATTGTTATTTTCAAAGTAAAACAAATGAATCTGGGCAGCGCCCACATGTTTATACTTTCATGCACAGTTTGTTGGCAAAAATTCTCGTGCGCATAATCAAATGGCACATCGTTAGATGGCGGCTCTCCCCACTCATGGAATTCTCCCCCCTCCCGTGGATTCAACCCCGCTCGCCCAAATTAGGATGGCATGCCTAATCCCGTATTTCCTATGTCCATTATTCTAACATTACGTCATACTCGATCGGTAACGTCGAATTCTATAAGGCCATACCACTTGGTGGACTAGAAAGCATTGATTACATAGGAGTTTAAAATGAATTTTTGTAGACAAAAGTAAGTGAAAAATCGTGATATGACTTTGCTTCTCAGATAGAAAATTCATTTTTTTAATTATTGTCAGCAATTCTGCAAGTATGCGATTAGAACCATCTATCAAGAAAAAATATAATGTGCCGTGATTGCGGTTAGGTTAATTGTTGAGATAGTTGGCCGTTAAAAATTTTGAATTTTGGTACTTCGTTACAGTGTGTTTTCAAAGATGTCAAGAGGTTATTCTTGCACTTTGAGAAAACAAAAATTATCAAAGACTGTGATCCTTCTTGGAAATCATATAAGACTCCTTGAAAATACTTAAACTTCTCCGACTTTTTTTTTAAATGCCTTTAAATTCTTTGCAATCATTTCGAATCTTTCTAAGTATCTCGAAATTGGCTGAAATTAATTTTAATCACGTAAAATCTTTAAAATATTCTTAAATTCCTTTAAATCTCTTGACAATCTTTAAAATTTTGGAATTTTTGCAAATAACTTTTAAATTAATTGCTTCACATTCATTAAAGTCACTAAAACTTATGGAAATATTTTTAAATCCTTTAAAACTAAACTTTAAAATCCCGCCAAGTCCGTAGTTATTCCTTTAAATCACTTGAACTCTTAGAAATTCTGTAAGATTTCTTGATAATCCTTAAACTCTTCCAATTTTTTTTTAATCTCTTCAACTTCTTTACAATCATTTGAAATCTTTCGAAGTTTCTTGAAATTGAATTAAATTAATTCAAATCTCTTAAGATCTTTTACATTTTCTTACATTCCTTTAAATCTCTTTAAACTCCTTAAAATCTTTGAACTTTTTCAAATTCATTAAAATCTTTTTTAATCACTTTTCAAAAACTCCCTTGAAATTACCTAAGACCTCTAAAACTTTCTTAAAATCTTACAAAATAACTTGTAAATCCTTCAACCTTTTTGAATTAGTTTTAAATCCTTTAAAAAGAAACTTGAAGATTCCGCCAAGTCCCTAATCATTCCTTGAAATCACATGAATTCTTAGAAATCTTGTAAGATTTCTTGAAAATCCTTAAAGTCCACCGAATTTTTTTTAACTCCCTGCAACTTTTTTGAAATAATTTAAAATATTGTAAAATTGACTAAAGTTAATTAAAATCTTTAAAATTTTCTTAGACGCCTTAAAATCTCTCGAAATTCCTTAAATCAATCAATTTCTTTAAAAACCTTCAAATCTCCAAAAATTGATTACATCTGTTTTAATAACTTTTCAATAACTCGCGTGACTTTCTTTAAAATCAGTAAAACTGTCGTAAAATCTTATGAAATCTCTTGTAAATCATTAAATCTTTTTAAACTATTTTTTATTATTTTTAAATCCTTTGAAAAGAAGCTTTAAGATTCCGCTAAGTCCCTAGGAATTCCTGAAAATCACTTGATTTCTTAGAAATCCTTAGAGTCTTCCGAAATTGATTAAAATCTGTTTAAATAACTTTTTAAATAGCTTTAAAATTAATCCTTTAAAAGAAAATCTTAAAATCCCGTCAAGTCTCAATAGTAATTCCTTAAAATCACTTGAATTTCAGAAATTCTTTAGTTTTTGTTTGAAAATACTTTAGTTCCTCCGATTTTTTTTTAAATTCCTTCGACTTCTTTAAAATCATTTAAAATTTTTGAAATTGAGTACAGTTAATTAAATTCCTTTGAATTTTCTTAAATTCCTTTAAATATTAAAAAATTACATCAATTGAAATCTCTTCAAACTTATTAAAATCTTTTTAAATAACTTCTCAGTAACTCGCTTGACATTCTTCGAAATCGCCTAAAGTGCATTAAAATTTGATCAAGTCTCTTGCAAATCCTTAAACTTTTTTGGATTCTTTAAAAAATCTTTAAAATTCCTTGAAAATCGTTCAATTTTTCAGCATTCTTTTAAAATCCTTTCAAATTTTTTGAAATCGTTAAAAATCTTTTGAGAAGTCCTAAGATCACTTAAAGTATCTTAAAATCTTTTAAATTCTCTTTGATATAACTTGATTTGATACGAAACTACTTTAAATGACTTATTATCGAAAAGTATTATGACATAAGTCGCCGGCAATTGAGGTTATAACCTTAATTAATGCAGATTATAATTTTTCATGATGGATTGCCGAATCGCACATTTTCCAAATCGCCAACAATAATGAAATAAATTACTTTTCTTTTTTTAAGGCAAAGCTATATCACGATTTTTTACTTAATTTCGCCGAAATTAATTAATTTTAGTCCAACTCAATTAGTCCAACTTAGAATACTCAATTGTTAAGAAATAAACCGCAAGCAGTTTACTACACCTACGGAAGATCGGGTCCGTACAAAATAAATGAAAATTGCACTTCCTCCAGTTTTCATATTAGTGAAATATTTGCCGAGTTGACAAAATTGTATACCTGTAAACTATCGTCCCAATGAATGCATGTTTACAAAACTTTAGGCTATTCGTCTTATAAGGTAAGTATTCGCTCTTGTCCACCAAATACACCGATATTGCACCCAACCGCCCTGTTTTTTATTACCTATATTTTGCAATGACAGGACGGTGTGAAGTAGGCAAATAATAATAGTTGATAAAATAAAACAAAGGCAGAATTAATAACATTATACTTTTTTATTCACTTCAAAGTATCATTACAATCATTTATTGGTTGCAAAACTTACTTAACAAAAAAGTTTACTTTAATGCTTATACGTACATAAATACCAAATAATATATAAATATGTGTGTGTATATATATGCATAAATTTATCTCGATTGATCACTGGGGTTATGAATGAATAAAAATTAACATTTTTTGGCAAAATAATTGTGAATTTTTATTCATTTATAAGAAGAAAGATATTATTAAAACTACTTTTCGAAAGAATTAGGACTTATCAACCTCACAAAAAAGTACATTCTTCTTCAAAAAAAACCTTAAGAAGATAAGAAAAATAGAGTAAATGACGTAAATTTTAACATGTTTGTAAAAATGTTTCTTTACCAATCCTCTTGAAAAAAAAAGACAAAAATTGTGTAAATTGATTCCATCTTCAAAAATATCACAGAGTTAAATATAACAAGAAGTTACGGCAATGATGTTCATAGTCAACAATTTTCCAAAATCATGAAAATGAGAATAAATATGAGTAAATTTTGTACATCTTCAAGCATTTTCCAGGCTCCAATAAAAGTTACATTTTTCCTTAAAAATTGTCTTGAAACATTGAGCAAATTATGACCTTCTTAAAAAATTTCGCAAAGCCCAAAAAAAGAAATATTTATCCACCAATCCTTTCTAAAAAGCGAAACCGTGGTCGAATCATCACAGTAGGGCCATTAGCCATACATGAGCCATTGCTCATAACCATAGGAGGAACATGAGACGACCCTGGGTGAACATTAACCCAATCTTAAACCACGCTTATTCCTTACTGAGCAATGTTGAGCCATAGTTAACGCATTGAACCTTTTCCACACGGGGTTTAGAATCTAAACCAAAATACGTAGCAAAACTATACAGCGCAAGTGTAACGCCAGGCTAGTACTATTTCAAAAAAACTTACATTTAGTATGGTTCATTTAGCAAATTTTAAGAATATTTCAAGTGTCAGTGTTATTGAAGAAAAATATATTCATAAAATAGAAAAATAGTATTTTATGTATTGGAAACGATATATAAGAAAATTCGAGAAAAACAAATTCCACTGAATTTTTGGACCACCTACATATCCATACAGTAAAAGTAGGAGAAGCACCCAGTTATTATAGGGAAACAGGAGAGAGGTCCATTTTGGCTAAATTGGGGTGAAAAATAAAAGTGACCGCACTTTCGTACGCATCTCATTCCTTTTCATTTATGGCATTCAAACTACAGATTCTCCCAACTGCTGTGAGTAAAGACCAATGATGGGAAAAACCCGGGTTTTAAAGAGGGTAGTTTATGTTTCTAATTTAATAGATGCTGGAGCCTAAGCCCTAAGGCAGTGGTCGGCAAACTTTTTGCTTAATTTTGAGGTATGGTCAGGCTCCACCCGATTTAATTTTTTCTACTATTTTTCGGTCTATTCATGTACCTTGGTATGAGTGAGCTTACTCCAGCAAGGGTCTTTTGTCCACAGGCATGTCCAAGCAAGGAAATTTTAAAACTTTTAATTTTTCAACTAGCGATTTGAAAATAGCATTATCAGAATCTACGGATTTTTCCGATTCCAATGAAAAGTTACCCTAGAAAAGTTAAAAATTTGAAGGAGTTTAATATCAAGAAACATCAGCTTTACAGTCAATTTAATACTAAATACGTCTCAAATTTTCAACCTTTATAGACAAATTACATGCGTTTGGAATCGGAACAATACGTAGATTCCAAATATATTACTTTTGAGTCACTGATTGCAAAATTACGAATTTTTTAATCTCACATTTTTTCCCATTTTATAACAAAGCACCTCTGAGGAAAGGGGTTGTCTAGCCAAGCTCGCAGGTACTGCTCTGACAGTAGGTCGTAGGGCAGTGGTCGGCAAACTTTTTGCTCAGTTTTCAGGTATGGTCAGGCCAGCTCCTACTTAATTTTTTCTACTACTTTTCGATATATTCATGGACCTCAGTGTGAGTGAGCTTACTCCAGGAGGGGTCTTTTGTCCACAGGCATGTCAAAGTAAAAAACTTTAAAAACTTTTAATTTTTCATCTAGCGATTTGAAAATAGCATAATCAGCATCTACGAATTTCGTCGATTCCAATGATATATTACTTGCCTAAAAAAGTTGAATATTTGACGGAGTTTAATATCAAGAAAGTTCAGCTAAATATTCAATTTAATAGGAAATACTTCTCAAATTTTGAACCTTTATAGACAAATTATATGTCTTTGGAATCGGAAAAATACGCAGATTTCAAATATATTTTTTTCAAATCACTGATTGCAAAATTAAGAATTTTTTAATTTTAAATTTGTTCCCATTTTTCAACAAAGGACCCATGAAAAAAAAGGATGGTCTGTCCAAGCTCGCAGGTACCTGAACAGAAAGTAGGTCGTTGGTCAGCCCGGTCAGGGTAGCCTGACTTGGTCAGAAGCATGCCGACCACTGCATCATATCATACGAACCCGCGACCGTTTTCGTTTTTCATTGATACGGTTACGACCGAACAAACCACATCAGTGCCGTGGTTTATGCTACAAGACCCGTTAAAGATTTTTTACCGTGTGGTCACAAACATATTTTAGAAGTTAACAATGAGCATTGTTATAAATAATTCTCATGACAAACTATTCAAATTCAAGGTGATAACATTCTAATTTTTTTATCGCTAAAATGGCTACGAATATTTAACAAGAAATGTATCTTTAAAAATATTGAGTAAAATATAACAACTTAAATGTTTATATGTTGTCACAAAATTTTTCAATAACAGTGGTCATTGTTAAATTTTCTAATATTTTCGTGACTAGCAGTCTTTCATCCAATAGCTTAAAACATTTCCAGTGCAAAAAAAAATTCTACAAGAAATTACCAACATTTTCAATTTGTTTATCTAGTTTGTTTATGAAAATTTCAATTGTTATATTTGATAAAATATAATTAAATATTTATTATTTTCAGGAATACCTGAAGTCGTGCGAATGGAGGTAATTATAATTTTAAAAAATCTCAAATATTAATATTTTGGCAGATGCATTGTTTATAAAAATGGTTATTATCAACTTTTTAATTAGTTTCGTAATTAAATGTGCTTCCTAGATTGATAGGAAGCTTTTAAGCAAAAAAATGTTAACCAATTATAAGACAATTTGTCAATTTGTTGATAAAATATGTTTATAACAAATACATTTAATAAAGAGCAAATTTTTTGTATTCTAGGAGTTCCTAAACAATCATACAAGACAATATAAAGTTTCCCTGCCCAGTTATTAAAGCTTAAAAAACTGTTATGTACAAAATTTCAATTTTTCCATACTTTGATACTTTTATTAAAAAAAAAAAAAATGAAAATAGGACCAAAATTGAAGGCTTTGGACATTTTTTAACGAAAAAAGTGCATTTTCTCCCACAACCTGTGTATGGGTGATTTATTTCAGGTTTGAAAATCCTATACTAATTTAATACATACTGCATATTAAAGATTTAAAAAGAGAGATTTTTTAGGAACGAAGAAACCAAGCAGCAATCATATGAACATGGATATCAATAATAATAAACATAATAGTATGTTTAATTCCCTGAAAACATCCTTCACTGGTTTTAAAATGCGCTAAAAATATCACAAAAATATTACATCGGCTTGTTTTCGAAAAATTGGTGAAAGAATACTTATTACTTACTTTTTGTAAATTAACGTTTGGTCACTTCTCATGCAAATTTTAGGAAATGATTTATACCCAATAACTATTAATTTTGACACCCCCCCCCCCGCGGTTATTTGCTGGAATTACGCAAATTAACTAATAATTTAAAAAACATACATTTTACAAGAAAATATAAAATTATGCGCTATTATGCGAACATTTCAAAATTATGTTAGGAAAATAAAATTATGACTTATTAGCCTGGCAACTATAGTAGATGTCCCGGCGACTTACTTGTCCCGCGACTAGACCGGCGGAAAGTTGTCACGTACCGGTTTTCGAGTAGTTTTTTGAATTTTCGACGATCAAAAAGTGGCTTCAGACTATTCGGGAGACAATAGAACTCTGATCGACACTCTTTAAACGTCAGAACTATTGAGGTTCTCAGAACTCAAAACATTTTTTTTTATTTTCAATAATGTGGGTACAATTTCACAGACATAAAGTCGCATGACACCCTTATAAACACAAAAACGGCGGAAACACCCGAGATCATACTCACGGTTAGTTTTATTTGTAATTCTAATGTAAAAAATCCGTCCGCTTCGCGGGCACATTCTCATAGCGTCTTGCGCGAATGTTGGTTCTCGCGCTTCGCGCTCGATAATATATTTATCTTGTGCTCCGCGCTCGATACTGTATTTACCTCGCGCTCCGCACTCGGTATTTTTATTTTCCCTACAGTTACACAGTAATACAAGATGATGAATTTTAAATGTAGATGAATTTCATTTTTGTATTAAATTAAGTAAGTCACTTCATTTCAACCAGAAATGGAACTTAAGTGCAGTGTCTCGTATATGATATACGAGTAATATGATAATTAACTGACAGGTATGTTGAGTTTGGGGTGATTTTCATTCGCGTGCTCTGAAATTCAATTTGTGCTGGCAGAAAGGCGTGCGCGAAATGCGATGTGCAAACAGTTACACGGATTTCGGCGATTTTAGAAGAACAGCCAAGAGATCAGCTGAGAGTAGCCAATATGGCGTCGATAGCGCTGGATAGTAGCGATCAACACTGAGCTCATGATAGTTATTTCGTCAACGTTTCCTATTTTGATATATGTACTCAAATCTATGACGGATTTTGAGTATAAATAGAATAATGGTACATATGTGATAAAAAAAGATATGAAAAAGGATTGAAGATTGACGTTCTGTACCTGGTAGCTTGAAATGGATATAAGTGTCTTCTTTAGTGGCATTAAGTATTTTTTTCCTTCTACTAATCTTATCGACTTGGAGGATAAAACCATTTTATTTATTAGGCATAAATGAATAATTTATTCAGTGCTCACGTTTATAAAAATTTAATTCCTAAAATTATTAAATTTTATATTCATTTCATGTTCCTAATAACTAAACGATAGCGCACAAATATTAGAATTTCAACAATCAGCTGACTTAAAGGAACCTATAAGTTTCATTTCACATGCATGCGTTGACGGAAAGTCAAATATCTTTCTGTCTTAAATTAACTTATAAAGTACATTTTACGTACATGAAGCAGCTGACTTTCAACCAAGCGCGTTACTTAAAGTCATGTTGTCATCATCAGTTGACTTTCAACTGGCGAATGATCCTTTTGGTTACATCTAAAAGTCAACCGCCTTTTTCTACTGAAATTCAGATTCTTGTATTACTGTGTATGAACAGATTTATTTTAAAAAAGCACATTCTTATAAGTTTCTTGTGCTTCGCATTCGAATTTGTATCCGAAATTGTATATCATTTCCATAAATGTATAATATTACAATTCATAACATGCACAGATATTAAAACATACGTAGTTTTATTGTCTCTTTTGAAAAAAGGCGCATTGTTTTAAAAAAATGGTCATTAAACATTTTATTGCAACTTCTGCCGGTTTTTCAAACGTAGCACATGCAGTCTACACCTCAGCTTTAACTTTTTTTTAACTTCTAAATTAAATCTGCACCTCAGTGACCCACGAAACCTCAATTAATGAGAATTTGGGAGGGCGGGTGG
>NC_046663.1:131917868-131921796 GCF_010883055.1 Belonocnema kinseyi
TTTCAATCAAGAGTCATAGCTGGTTAGTGTTTTATGCTTAGAAGTCAACCAACCTTTCAGCAGCGTTCTGTTAGATGGGGGTTCATATGATCTCATTTTCACATTCCCGGCCCACAGTATGGCAAACATGACATTTGTTGTTCAAAATAAAGTACAGCCCACAAATATTGAGCGATTAGAACAACAAAAATTGAAAAAAATTGTTAAGATTTTTTGATTTTTTTAAAACAAATTTAATTATATTATATTACTGCATTTGTCCGTCAAATTGGTAAAAAACAAATAATAAAATTGATCAACTTATTATGAATGTTGCTAAAATTCCCACCAAGTTCCCATTTCATAAGACTGGAATTTAAAAAACCGAATTTTTCTTCCGACGAAGAAAAAACGTATGATTATAGAAAATCATAGAAAATATTTTTTCAACAAATAATATGTTTATAACAATTTTGTAGTTTCATATATAATATTGAAACATGTTTAACTAATATTAGTTTATGAAACTTGGGCGATTTCAACAATTTTACTGTTATTAATGAGCAATGTGAACGTCAAATAGATAAAATGCCCATTTTTTCATCTTATTTGTTTATGTATAAAAAAATGGAAAACCTGATTCGATTTTTTAAATTCCAGTCTTTTCAAATGGGAACTTGATGGGAATTTCAGCAATAGTCATAATAAGTTAATGCATGTTATTATCTGTTTAAAACAAATATGACGAACAAATTCAATAGTATAATATTATTAAATTTGTTTTTAAAAAAATCAAAAAATCTTAAAAACTTGTTTAGCAATTTTTTGTTCAAATCGCTAAATATTTGTCGGCTGTACGTTATTTTGAACAAAAAAATTCATTTTTTCCTCACTGTGGGCCGGGAATATGAAAATCATATAATATGAACTCCCAACTAACACAACGCTGCTGAAGGTTTGCTTGAACTTCTGAGCATAACACACTAACTAGCTATGACTCTTGGTTGAAACTAATCGACCCCCGCCCTTAAACTCTCGTTAATGGAAGTTGTGTGGTGCACTGAGGTAAGGATTTAATTTAGAAGTTAAAAAAAGGTAATGCTGATGTTTCGACCGTATGTGCTACGTTTAAATCGTAAAAATAAAATTGGAAATCAGTAAATTCAGTATTTGAAAAAGCGGAAGAAGTTGCAGTAAAATGTTCAATGACATATAAATAGATAGATAGATATTTTGGGGAAAAATATTTTTGTTTACTAAAAATAATATTTCATTTTTTCTAACTTTTTTGTTACAAATTCAAGTTCTTGCAATTCGAAAACAAATTTTTTACGATTTATATTCGTACGCTGTTGTGATACGGTGAAAAAAGCTTCAAAATGTGCCTAAGAAAATTAAAACGTTGACTATTTCGGAAGTTATTGAAAATTTAAGAAAACATTGAAATTTTCACTATTTTTCGAATATATACTTCAAAACTATAGACCAACTGGCTTCACCCTGGGCTTATTTTAAACAGAATTTCAAAAACAATAAACCTTTTAAAGAGACATTTTTTTAGCTCCGGTAGGCTATTCCTGCAGAATTGAAAGTTAGGGAACAAGCCACCCTCAAAAGTAAAAGTTAAAACATAGTAATCATATTACTCAGAAATTAGAACTATTTATGCTAATAAATTTTCTCGAAAACAAAAGATAAATGAGTTATAGCATTTTCAAAATCCAAAATCCAAAATCCAAAAAAAAAAAAAAAAAAAAAACAGACATTGTAAGCGAAACGCACAATACGAAAACAGGCAAGAATAATAAAACTTGGCTTTTTGAAATCCCTACAATGTTATCATAACAGCTTTTTAAATTTGTTTGAAGAGTAGAAAATTCAGATCTTCATCACCTAAAAAGTAAGGAAAAAAATATTCCATTTCGCGGCCAAACCATGCAAGCTACGACAATAGATGAACAAAAAAAATATTTACACACAAAAGGACCTTCAAATTTGTTATTAATAATTTTTAGATAGGACGAGTAGAAATCCTTAGAAATAACATTGAAACTAAACAAATTAATTTTATGGAAAAACGACAGAGGTTGCAATGAAATGTTTAATAACATAATTTTGTTGTGTGGAATGCGCACTTCTTTTATTTATAAAAAGAAGACATTACAAATATATTTGCTTGACAACAATGCATATTATGAATTTCAATATTATGAATTTAATAAAATGATACATTGTTGAAGATAGCTGAGCATAAAATATGTGGCAAATTAAGAAGAAAACATTAAAGTTATCATTAAAAATAACATTTAAACATTGGTTTTCAATATCTGAATAAGCAGTACAAGAACAAGCTACATAAATATATTCGATGCTTCAACGTTTAACTTTAATAGGTATTTGCACAAATATGGGAGATACAAAAAACGAGCGCGTAACGCCAGGTTTGATAAGAATCGTGAGCGAAGCGCGAGAACAATAAGTCAGGCGTTCTAGATTGTTCTAATTATTTTTTCATTATTATTATACGACTTCATGTAGATGTAAAATAAATAATCTTTTGACGGAAATCTAAATAAAATAACTTTTAAATAAATAATTTCAAACGATTACATTTTTTTCTTTATGTGGTACTTCGTTTTTTCGTGTATAAGAACATTTTACAACTTTATATAAAAACATAAAATGTAATTTTTAAGCAGCAATTAAGATTTTTATCGTCGTAAATTAATATTTTATCGCGAACTGTGACAATTTGCTTAATAAAAATTTTTTTCATACTTCTTATAATGTGTTGCTTTCAAATGTTTTGAACCATTCTAGAATGATTGAGAATTCCATGAAAGCTTATTGTTTCGGAAATTTTACAATTTATCATAAACATGGATTTTATAATTTATTCTTTAACAAAAAAGCAGGAACAAAAATTGTTTTCCCAAAAATTATATTTATAATTTGTTCACATTTTATACATGAACCATATTTTTAAACGTACTCTTTCACACTTTAAATATTTACACTGTTGTCTTAGTACTTTTTAAATCGTACATTCATCCGTCAATCAGTACTGTTCGAATTGACGATAATCTGTACTGGTGTAAGTTACGAAGAAAATAGTTCATTTATGAAAAAAATGCATTTAAAATGACGAGTCTTGAACGGGAAAAACATGAATTTTTAACAAAGAAATTTAAGTTTTAAGGATATACTTAAATTCAATAATAAAAGAATAATTTTCAACGAAGAACGTAATAGTTATTATTGCAACAAAGATATTGTTTTAATTTAAAATTAAAAAGCAGTAAACTTTGTCCACGAAGATGAGTGAAGGGAGTAGTTCAGCTTCTAATCCAGTAGTTGATTTTTCAATGAAACAGATTAATTTTCTACAAACAAAAAGAACATAAACAAAATACATACATTTTTAAGAAAATTGTACAATTTTCAACTACAACAGAGCCATTGTGAACCAATAATGGAGTAAGTAATTTTGAGTTAAAGATATTAATTTTCAACTAGAAAAGAACGAATTTTCAAGAAAACAGTTTAAGCTGTGACCAAATAGAAGAATTTTGTACCAAGCGAGATGAAGTTTGGACCAAAAATATAAGTAAGCGCATCTATTTTACAATAAATACTTTCAACGAACAATAATTAGCTCATTTTATTGGATTCTGTTAGTTTAGTTCCCAGGTAGGCGACAAGAAGAGGATTTTTTTTTAATTAGGAGAAAAAGAGGAATCCTTGAATTTATTTGAATTTGATATTAATATTTTCCATGTTTAATGTGACATTGTTCATTAACACCTGGGCCCCTACGAACAAAATCTGCTACTTCCCGCCACTGCACAGTTAGTCCGGGAGCTGGGTATGTTCCCGTATGCATTCAAGAGGCAAAAGGTAAAAACTAGTTAATCTTATGTATTTTGACCCGCTGAATCCAATGGTACCG
>NC_046663.1:131921896-131924722 GCF_010883055.1 Belonocnema kinseyi
CCACAAAATCTCTTGAACCTTTTTTTTCCGCTGAGCAAATATTGCTTTATGAGCAGAAGATCTTACTTGCCAGACCTTGAGAGGAAGCCTGTACGAAATGTGAAAGCAACATTCTAGTATCCTGATCCACGCATGTAATGGACTGAGTCCATACATCAACGAATTTACGTCTTGTAGAAATAGGTCCTTCAGCTTATTGGACAAGTCATTGAAGAACTTAGGAGTTGAATGACAGATGGGACAAATTTGCATGGATTTTGTCCCTGTTATTATGTTCAGTACTTTGCCGTCTATCAATGTTAAGAACAAAGAAAAATGGATTCGAAAACTCCGTCTATCATCTAATGCAACTCTATGAGTTTCTAGCTTGTCAATTTGATTCTCAATGTTCTTCTTTTCATTCAAAACAATTGCCTCGGTTTCTTTAGTTTGCAGTATCTGAATAGGGCGACAAGATCTTGGCGATTAAGACGCTCTGTTATTCCAAAGAATAACATTATCCGAATTGGACAATCTTAAAGGGATGAGAGAAGTTACAAACAAGCTTTCATCACAGAGACTCTCATTGTCTTCTGCTGATTTAAAAGATTGCTTGTAAGATGAATGACCAATACTACCATCCATACCCCACGAACACATCAACGAAAGATCCATTTCCTTACTACCCAAATTATGCTTATGCTGGATTATGACTTCCCTTTGCGATTGCACAATCCTACTGGAAGTGTGATTCAACAAGGCCTGCAGAGTTACCTCTGCTTTTTTCTCCGAAATCGAAATGTTTTCTTCGGGTTGTCTACATTGCATCTTAACTTCTCTAACACAATTGTACGACGGCCAAATATCAGCACCACAGTTTTTGCTTTTCAACCGTATATTTGTGTACACAGATTTAGTTAGGGAATTATCGAGAAAGAAAGTAAGAGCTTCTTCAGCAGTCTTTTTTTTATTGGAATTTCCGCTGCCTCCAACAATTTTCTAACTTTTCTTGGTTGCTCCAAGTTCCCTGAAACCTTCTTGAGAACAGTATACAAATCTTTCTTATCAGTTCGATTTGCTGCATAGCATGAAGCCATTAATAGTTTCTCCGGATCGTGCTTCTGTTCAGTACTCATTTTTGCAGATTCCCGCCGCTTTGAGCGATCAGATTTCTCATGAAATTCTAGGCTTAGACGACCAAGATAAGAAGATGTTAGATGTTCTCGCTCAGTTTTCATGGTCAATAAAACTGGAAATTCGGAATTCAACCATTCAGCATTTTTCGTCTCAAACTTATCCATGATCCTGCTCGCAGCTTTGTATTTTTCAGAGCGTCTACTTTTGAGAGCTCTCAAAGAGGCTTTTAATCTCTCAACATCTGCACTTTCAATATTATTGACATTCAATTCCATTTTTGATAAAATGTAGAAAAAAGTTGTTTCTACATTACTAGTTTTGAGGAGTTCTCCAAGAACTTCCCTTTTAGTGAATTTCGTCATTTTTTCAATTTTCGAAGAGAAAAGAATAATTTGTTAACTTATTCAGAAAGTTTATATATTGACCATGTATATATTTTATACATCAATTATGTTCATTAATATTTTATTAATATCTACGCACGGAATGTAGACGGAAAGCGGATTGCCGAAACAAGTGAGTTCGCACGTCCTCGTTGATGCGGCTAGGAAAACAAATGAAGGTAAGCCAGCAGCGGCGCAGCGCTCTACACGCCATGGCGTGGTCGTGCGCGGCCATGTATATATACTATAAGCAGCGAAACAAATGAAAAGTAGCAAAAAGTAGTACACCTATGCTCAAGTGCACATCCTAAGGAAGACATTCATATATTTTAGAACTCAATATGTTGTGTTATGTCATGTTATCAGCAATCGGAAGCAGTTGCTCTGCTGTATAATCTTGTTCTACATTCACTAATAATATGATTGTATTACATTGCAATTGACAATTCCAGATTCAATTGACTTCAGAGAAAGTTTACACTTTGATTAATAAAATAAATGTAGGTAGGAGGTTTGGAATCGATTTCTTGGAATAAAAAAACGTATTCCACGAACGTCAGTAGCATTACTAATTTTAGCAATATTTTATACTTTGTGTCTATATCATCGGAACAAAAATTCATCAATCAACGTATAATTGTCGTCAAAAATACTTCAATTCTTCCTCAGTTTAGTAGTCCATTTCATTTTTCCGAATTCAAGAATCGACTTTTGGCCACGAAATCGGGTCTCCTGGGCCACTTAGTCCGGGAGCTGGGTATGTTCCCGTATGCATTCAAGAGGCAAAAGGTAAAAACTAATTAATCTTATGTATTTTGACCCGCTGAATCCAATGGTATCGGTTAATTTTACGAGAAGTGGATAGGTTTTGTTTAAAACGCAATTGTTTAAACAAATAGGAAAAAATGGTTTTTCTTTATGGGACAAATTTTTTTTAGTAAATATGGACAATTCTAAGCATAAAAGTTCTCTTGCAACTTTTTTGTTAAATGCATATTTACAAAGTTATAAATTTTCAAAGTTCAAAATTTGACGTTTTTTGCAAACTTTGAGTATCGATTATTCTTGACCTATTGAATATTTTTCGAAAATTGAAGAAGCAACTTGTTCTTTGAAAGCTCCTCTACCGATTCATTGTACGCGACATTGGATTAACAAGTCGGAAGCCTAGTTATCGCAATTTACAAGTAGCCCCTTTTGTGCGCGCGACAGTCCGTTTGGCGCCTATGGCCGGCGCGCGGCGAGGTACTCGCGGCCTTACTGAAAAAAGTATGAAGTTTGTCCCGACTCTTTGCAGTCAATCAATCAGTTCTCACCAAATGATTAT
>NC_046663.1:131924822-131933547 GCF_010883055.1 Belonocnema kinseyi
ATTTTAACCGCTATGTCACAACAGCTCCCGATAAATCCACTTGAGTTTGAAAAACTTTGTGATTCTACTGCCCGAATATACGTAACTCACTACAACTGGTACTCTATGCCTTCAACGTTACATAAGATACTCATTCACGGAGCCGCAATCATAAGCACAAGCGTGTTAGCGGTAGGAATTCTTGGCGAAGAAGCTTCTGAAGCTCGCAACAAAGACTATAAGAATTACAGACAATTTCACAGCAGAAAACACGACCGCCAAGCTCATATGTATGATGTGTTTTATAGAGTAATGGATTCTTCCGATCCACTCATTTCTGCGATCAGTGTTCATTCGCGACTTCAGAAGAAAAAATTTTTGTCCATTTCCGAAAATGTCAGAGTTTTACTCGCTGCGCCTCAAGTAAATGTGATACCAGAAGACGCAACATCCAGTTCCGATATAGCAGATCGAGAAGATGAAGAGGCTGATCTTTCAGAAACTGAAATTCTGCTAGACGAAATTGAATTGACCGATGAAGAGGGAGATGGAACTCACGACAATTTGTAAGCGAAAACCATTTGAAAGTGTGAAAGGCAAGGGGACTCATTCAAATCAAGCACCCCGAGTAGTGAGAGGCAAGGGAACTCACTTAACTCAAGCACCCCGAATAGTGAGGGGCAAGGGGACTCAATAGAATCAAGTACGTTTATTTTTTCGAAATTTCGAATCCAGATTCGGAGTCAGAGCCTCCAAAATCCCTTAGATACCGCTTTTTAAGTGAATCCAATAATTTTTTGAAATTATCGTCCGCCATATTGAATCAGCCATTTTTCCCGAAATTCTGACATCAGATTCGCAATCAGCGCCCTCAAAGACCCCTGGATACCACTTTTTGAGTGGATCCAATGATTTTTTGAAATTAGGCTCCGCCATATTGGATCCGCCATTTTGTTTTTTCGAATTCCGACATCAGATTCGGAATCAGCACCTTCGAAAACCATATATTAGTGTCCTTGCAATTCATTGTTGTACATTTCTATATGTTTTCCGACTTTTGGCCACGAAACTGGGTCGCCTGGCCCACTGTGCACTGCCAGTGTGTCATATTTTTTGAACGGTTAATTTAAAGAAATTTAATTTAAAATTTGCAATATTTTGTCATTTGTTACGATATATATAATTAAAAATTTGTCGTAAGGACAACCGCAGGATTTGGCCGGGAGCGGGTGCTAATCTGAAAAATTGCACCCGCTCCCAGCGAAATCGCGGTAAAATTTCAGTAAAATTTCATATTATATTATATGTGTGTGTATGTATATACACATATGCAATCGAAGGTGTTGCTGTTATGTGGGTCACGCCTTCTACTGTGATAGCCTTACGTTAAACAACGAAAGTAGATATTTGAAAAACGAATGCGGAATTTGATTATTTTTTGTAAATAATTATCATTATTTTCACCATAATCGATTGTAAGTATTTCACGAATGACCTTTTGCCTCAAGAAGATTTGTTTAGATAATAACGATCTAGTTTTTAAATAAATTTATTTTAAAAATATGCATTTGACGCAGCGACGATGTACGGTGGACGGACCATTTTCGGACAACTTTGAAACATGATTCACCAATGAAAAAATTATGATTAACATGAATTTATTCAAGTTTTTGCAAGTCAATATGTTATAATGAATAAATTTGCAGAGGGATCTATGATTTGATGAAGATCTTCTGATTGAAAATTGAAATATATCTAAAAAAATTTCAGTATCTAAGATTTTTAACTTAAGACAGCTTCTACTAAATGTGAAATTAATTTTTAAAATCAGAAAATTCACGACAATCGATTTTGGTAGGAAAGTATGGAGCAGGTAGCCCGGAATCCTTCTTTTTCTTTCCAGTTTTATTATTATTATTACATTTTATAACCTTAGGCTCCAGCATCTATTAAATTAGAGACATAAACTTCCCTTTTCAAAACCCGGGTTTTTCCCATCATTAGTCTTCACTCACAGCAGTTGGGAGCATCTGTAGTTTAAATGCCATAAACGAAAAGGAATAAGATGCGTACGAAAGTGCGGTTTACCCGAATTTTTCCGGTGTTCATTGTTTCACCTGAGCAATGGGAGCAACTTTTATTTTTCAACTGAATTTAGCCAAAATGACCACTCTCCTGTTTCCCTATAATAACTGGGTGCTTCTCCTACTTTTACTGTATGGATATGTAGGTGGTCCAAAAATTTAGTTAAAATTATTACAGTACAGTATACAGTATACAGTTATACAGTAAATTATTTTTATATGATTTGCTTTTGGCATAATTTTAAAATATCTTCTGTAGGTTTGTACATTTCAATTGTTTGTATTATTATTTCTAATAAAAAATGGATACTCTCAAGGTAGGTAAGAAGGTCCTTTGTGATATTCTTATTGCCAATGAGAGTACTGAAGTGCAAGGTTTGTTAAGTTTCATGCAAACTGAGTACAATCTTGATCTTGGGCATCTAGAAATGAAGAGTTTTACGGCGAGTACGGCTGCTGAGAGTTTTAGGGCTGCTGAGATACAGGATGCATTTCTGCGAAGTTTACGAAAGTGTGAAAGAAAAAAGATTACAAATACTATAATCGTTCTTTTGAATTCTGAGGATACCTATTCCAGACCACTGTGCGAAGGAACCGAATGGAGACACTACAAAGTACCCGTTAAGAACCCTTTGGGCCCTCATTCGGTTTCTTTTAAAAAACTCTAAAAAACAGCAAAACCAACTTTTAAATGGTTGAAATTCTGATTATACGTTAAAATTCCCTGTAGAAGGTCACGGAATAATCGCAATAGTTTTTTTTTTTTGCAACGGTACAAAGTTTAAAAAAATGAAAGACGTATAACGCCTGTTGACTACTACTTATAGGCGATGTGTTTGAAGTTTAGCAGTCAACAGGCGTTATGCGTCTTATATTTTGTAAAACTTTTTACCATTGCAAAAAAAGACGATTGCGATTATTCCGTGACCTTCTATAGGGAATTTTAACGTAGAATCTGAATTTCAGCAATTTAAAATTTGATTTTGCTGGGTTTTTTTTCAAGTTTTTTTTTTAAAAAGGAACCGAATGGGGTCTTTACGGGTACTTTGTACAAAGATATTATAAGCCTAGATGCGGCACGCGTATAGTTCGAGGTACTAATTGTAGACGACGCTCCCGGCGAAAATTGCCCGATCCCCCCATGCCTCTCAACCCAAAAATCGCACCCACCAACTACTTTGCCCCCACAATCTTCACCTGTCGAACAAGTCCATCATATAGCCGATAATAAGTCGGTAAATATTAAATACTTAAAAATATAACATACAAATTTTATATCGAGGATTTTGATTTACTATTTTCAAATAATGAATCAAATTTTCGTGTTTGTTAAATCTAGTTTTTTTAAATCATATTTCTGCAAGATTTACCTCTTTGGCTTAACATTGAACTTTTTTTGTTGACAATTTGGTTTTTCATGTTAAAAATTACTTTTTTTTAAATTGCAACTTGTCTATTTTTGATTAGAAATGACTCCTTTATGCATTCAAATCAATTGAAAGTGAGTTTTAAATAATAAATGATACGAGGATAGAGTAATTTATTAATTACAATAAAATAATTAATTTTTAAAAAATCGCGCTAAATCAGTGCTGATTTGAATCCTGTAAAGTTTCTTTTGTTTGAAGCGCACGTGTTTTTAAATTTGTTTTAATATAACTTTTTGAACAGTTATTGTTGTTTCAAGTTAAAACAATAATTAAAAAAAAATTAAACATTAAACAAAGTTTTTATAATAACAATATTAGATTATTGTATTTTTTTCAAGTAAATTCAATAAATATCAGGGACATCCTTCGGACTCAAAATTATTGAGAGAACACATTGAGGTGTGTTCAAAAAGTAAGGTAACTTTTCAATTTTCGCGGGCACGTACATTCAAGTTTTAAATTTTTTGTTTTGTTGTGTTGGTACACTCGTCACGGTCATATGTTCACAGTTTTGACTATATAGCTCGTGTTGTTTTTCTGACAGAGGCGTAAAAGTTTAGAAGGGTTTGGTATGCAAAGAGTTTGCATTAATTTTTGTGTGAAAAATGGAATCCAGAGCTCTAAAACTCTTGAAATGTTGACAGTTGCATATGGTGAGTCTACTCTGAGTAAGAAAAATGTGTATAAGTGGTACAAGCTGTTCCAAAAAGGCCGAGAGGATGTCGAAAACGAACCTCGCCCAAGACGCCCCAGCACGTCAACAACAGATGAAAACGTTGAAGCAGTGGAAGAAATAATGTTGAAAAATCGCCGAATTACCATCAGAGAAGTTGCTGTAGATGTTGGCATATCGGTTGGCTCATGCCATGCTATCTTTTCGGACGTTTTGGGCATGAGACAGACGTGTGTCACGATAATGCACCTGCTCATTCATCGTTGCTTGTGAAACATTTTCTAACCAAAAACAGCACGACAGTCATGCCTCAGCCTCCATATTCACCGGATTGGGCCCCCAGTGACTTTTTTCTTTTCCCAAAACTGAAGAGACCCATGAAAGGACATCGATTTTTAACGATTGAGCAGATAAAAACTGCATCCCTGAAAGAAATCAAGGCTATACTACAAAATCATTATCAGACGTGCTTCGATGATTGGAAAAAGCGTTGGCATAAGTGGATTGTATCTGAGGGGGATTACTTTGAAGGGGACAACATAAATATTGAGGAATAAATGAATATTTTTTGAGAAAACCATAAAATCACCTTATTTTTTGAACACACCTCGTATAATGAAAAATTTTTTGATTCTATTTATTTCTTAAGTAAATGTTTTTTAAGTTCGCAGTAACAAAGAAAAACTACCCAATTAGGGATTTTAAGTTTTTAAAATCGTGATTTATTTTTGTCATAAACAGTTTCGAAATAAATTTTCACATTGTACACATCATCAATATAATACACCTAAAAACCAGCTGATGTGTACAATGTGAACATTATTTCGAAAATATTTATGAAAATAATAAATCACGATTTTGGAACCCTTTAACCCCTAATTGGATAGTTTTTCTTTGTTATTGCAAACTTAAAATAAAATTTACTTGAAGAAATAAATAAAATCAAAATTTTTTTCAATCCTTGACGGGAATTGTTTTACAATTACGAAAAAGTATAACTATTTTTACAGGAAAACAACAATGAATATAATAATTTTTTTAATGCTAAGAAATCCAGGTGGCCGTTTTAATCAAGGAAACAAATTTCCGGTAATTTCTTGGCTCGCAAAAAATTATTGAATTATTTTAATTCTTTGGAATTCTTTCCTTTTCCATTTTTTTGAAATAGCATTAGTTGCTGAGATGCACCCCTAAATGCCTTATATTTCTTTAGAATTTGTTTGGATTCTTCGATTCTTTGAATTACTTTTATATACTATTTGGATTTCTTTGAAGTTATGAATTCTGATGAGCATAAGAATTGCAAGTGTTTAACTGCCTGCAAACTTTGAAAATTAAATTTTAATGTGCAAGGCATAGTCTAGTTACTGGTTTTTGTAATTAAACGAATTATAAGGAAAAAGATTATACGTTTCAAATAATGAAGAAACAAAAAACCGAATTTGAATATAATTTTGATAAATAATTAAATGAGTAGTGAAAACCTTAAATTTCTCCTCGGAATTAAATGTAAATTGTCAATTCGACACTACAGAGAAGTGTAAATATTACTTCAGTTATAACTTAATTATGAGAAAAAATAATAAAATATTTTAGGATTTAAAAATACATGTAGGATAAATTTATACAGTGAAGTATTCGAACCTTTAATTCACTATTTTTGTAAAAATTATATTTTTTAAAATAATGTTTGCAATTTTTCTACAATTCTAAAATATGACAAGAAATTTTTTAAACTTATTTATATAGTATTTTGAAAATTTCTCTTTTAAAAGAAACTAGACGAGAAATTTAATTTAACTAAGCTTTATTACATTTTTTCATTTAACTAAATTCTGGATTAATTAAAAATGTATATACTTTTTAAATTTATTTAGTATCTCGAAAATGTCCCTTTTTAAAAAGAAACCGTAAGAGAAATTAATTAATTTGAATATAATAATAAATATAATAATTTTAGGCCCTCATTAATTTTAATATTTTCGGCGTGCATAGACAGCCCCGAGTCAGCTATAGATATGGCTGATGAAGGCAAGCGCAAGAATCGAGAAACAGAAAATCACCGGCACTTTCGGTTTGGCTTTCGCCTTGGCCCCACCTCTCCCGTAGACATAGGCAAAGGACGCGGTTGCCATAGAAACATCGAAAAGTTGAAGAGGGCAGCACCTCGAGGCATGGAAAAATGTAGTTATATATATATAACTACATTTTTCCATGCCTCGAGGTGAAGGACCTCCTGTGCCGCATCTATGCTTATAATATATTTGCTTTGTAGAGGCTCCATTCAGTTCCTTCGGTCCGCCAGGGTCTGTTTCCGAAATGGACGAAAAAAAGTCGCCGCAACCTTCACCGAGTACAGTAATCTATGGTGATACGGCAAAATACGAAAAAATACTTACATCACAATTATCGACGTTGTGCACCTCTAAAAATGAGGTAGTGAATAATATAAATTATCTACTTACTTGAATAACACTAAGTTTTCGAAAGTACGAAATTTGTATGCAGGGTGTCCCAGAATTAAGTTTCTGGACTTATATGGCAGTATAAACAAAAGAAAATAAAATCAAAACTTCCTTTGATAAAAATGTATTGAAGTTTTATTTTTGAGTTATAAAATGATTAACCTGGACCAATCAGGAGCGCCGCATTCGTGCGTGAGAGGAATGGAAACGCTGTGTTAGTGACCGCTACCAAGGAATAGATAGGCCGCGGTCACTAACACAGCGTTGGCCTGTTGTGGGACACAATGATGAGGTGGGAGATTGCCGATACCACGTATTCAATTTCGAGCGATTTTCCGCAGCGTCCCCTCTTACACTAAGCTTTTGTGAACTAGGGACCCTGTAGTAAGGGACGCGCCAATCATGCAGCTGACTGCGAATTGGTCGAGAGAGAAGAGAGAGACACTTCCGTTCCAAATCAAGATACTACCCTACCGATAAAAATCTCTGAGTATATTCTAAAGATTCTCTAGGGTCAGAGCTCAGAGAATTTCTCCGCAGGCACTCAAATAGATATATTTAAAGGTCCAGGTAGTTCTTTTGAATGTTTTAAAGGCTTCAAAATGTCCTTTCCGAAATTTAAATAGAAATACGATCAACAAGCAGAGAGACTGAAATTGAAATAAGAAGTCGATCATAAATAACAAGCAGAGAGGCTATATCAATAGAGTAGCCGACACTCAAGGGTCCTTTGTTAAGCTTTCAGATTAAAATTTAGAAGTAGATTTTTTAAATTTCATAGTTAACATCCTAAAACATAATAATTCGGAATCTACGGGTTTCGATGATTTCAGATATCTCACTTTTTTTAAATGCTTCAAATTAGCGACGGCCAACTACATAAGTCTGCCCGCTCGGTACGTGACGAATACAAAAGGAACATTATATTTCCGTCGCACCACTCTTAAAGGGACCTTGAAAAGGACCCAAATCTCTCCGACTATCTCAGAGACGAAATTGTTTCAAATTGACTCTGCTTATAGTCTCAAATGGATCAGGCTATTTCGCTGGAGAATACTCAGAGATTTCTATCAGTAGGGTATAACAAAATTTACTACAGCTTCGCGCTTCGGAGAGAGCGATACTTTCGTTCCAACAGCAGATACTGTACAGTTATTGAAATTTGCTATAGCTTCACGCTTCGGTAACTTCGATATGCTTAGTGTTTGTAGTATTTGTTGCCGTTTAAATACATCGCGCCTTCTACCGCTGGCTCCAACTTCCGTTCCAACTCCCCCCTCCACATGGCCTTTGGCGCGTCCCTCACTGCAGGATCCCTATTGTGAACTAAAATAAAGCGCCCTCAATGAAACATAGGCAATATATGAAAATCAATCTTCTTATTGGAAAATTCATTAAAATTTCTAAATGTCTTAAACTGAAGCGAATTTCTCTTACATTTTTTTTTAAGTTTTAAATTTTAAAACTTGCTTTAAAACAGGGGTCTCCAAAAGAAGATCCTGTATCTTCTAGCGATCCCAGGCCAATACGTCGGATCTACTCAGTTTTGACCCAGAACTGTTAAAACCCTTTACCTTATTTTTGCCGCCCTTAAACACTGTCAAGAGGGCTCAGTTATCAGCACATGTTTTTCACATTCTCTGATATTCTGTTATTCCATTAGATCGGCAATCTCCCCTCATCTTGGCCTATATAAGTAGCTTTTATCCAGCCAATACTTCCTTTTGTTTCTTTTTCTAATTATGTCGTGCCCTTTTTAAGTAAAAATACTGTTTCTTTAAGTTGCTGTTTTTTTTTTATTATTTCGCCTTTCTATAGAGCAAAGGTAAATTTTGTATTAGGGAGTTTGATCACTTTCTTAGTATCACCATTTATGTAGCCTTCAATTAATGATTCATTTTTCATGTGCGAAATGCATTTTTATATTTACCTTTCAGCGGGCGCGCCGTCGTAAAATTTACGACAAATACGCAAAATCCCTCCCTCTAAAAAATGCCTCTATAATAGCAGGAGAAAGCATTATACTGCGCGGATACGAAAGTTGTAAGTATGTTGCATAGAGTCCTAATCTATAGAGCCTGAGAGGGAATCCAC